>NW_012118966.1:522159-564020 GCF_000951035.1 Colobus angolensis palliatus | reverse complement strand
AATAAAAAAAATTTTTTAATTAATGCTTAATAGGGAGTTTTATGACAAAATATAATTTTTAAAGTAAAAATAAAATTCAAAGCAACAGTCTTCAAAAAAAAAAAAAAACTTAAAAAAATCTTTTTTATCTTGGCTAAAATGCCATGAGAATGAGTTTTCTCACAACACCTGCAGAAGAGTGAGCAGATTCAAAGTAGGCAGAAAAAAAAAAAGTAGAAAGAGAACTTAAAAGCCTCCACATATTAATTCTGTAGTTGGAGATTTTCACAGAGCGTTTTAATGATGATCATTTGGGCTCTGAATTTTCTTTTATTTAATTTGCCCATCAGTATAAAAATGTACATGAGAATGAGTCATAATAAGTAGCCTGCTGGAGTCCCAGAAAACCTGGCATGTGTTAATGTTTATGAATCCCCTTCTATTTTATATTAATCACTTGAGAGCAAAGGAAATCCCGTAAGTTTTATCAGGGGATGTTAGAGGAGTTTGGACCAGTGTTTTAGATGGCGACAGCTGCTGCCCTCCTGGCTTTTAACTAGCCATTATGTACCAACTATTTAAAATGTTTATTTTTGCTCTCAAAAAAAACTCAAATTTGTCAGAGAATGCAGCCTTTACAGACAGAACATAAATTCTGTAAAAATAAGAGCACTCACACTAGAAAGACATTTGTCTTTATACCAGATACAAACTTTCCAGAAAAGGTAGTCTTTCACCATCCCAGGCAGGATGTAAGGTCGTCTAGTAAGACTCCCTTATCCAAATCAGATCCTGAATAAAGTCAAAATCTTCAAGCAAAAAGAGGATGGCTCAACCTGAAAGAAGACTCACCCATGCAAGAAAAGGTGAGCTGCAGAAGCAGAGAGCTCGAAGGGCTCAAATGGGTACTACACACTAGTTCTAGAAATGGCTGATTGCTACCAGAAGTGATCTTTCTTGAGGTCTTCTTCTGGACATTTATGTCAGCTTAAATAACAAAGGGGGAGTTGCTCTCTAAAATAAAATGATATTTGTTTGGAAATGGAAATACGCACGCCATGGTAAATGTGTGCATATTCAGGGAGGAAAAGGAAAACAAAGATTTAAGAAAAAAGTGAGGATGATTATATAATTACCTTGAGATAATTATTACCTTGGCTACAAGAACAAGCGTGGTTCTATTCTAGGGTTGAACAGGCAGTTGCTAGGCAGATGTCATTGCAGAAGTAGTTGTTTTTTTGTTTGTTTGTTTTGTTTTGTTTTTGTTTTGAGAGGGAGTCTTGCTCTGTAGCCCTGGCTGGAGTGCAGTGGCGCCATCTCGGCTCACTGCAAGCTCCGCCTCCCGATTGACGTCATTCTCCTGCCTCAGCCTTCGGAGTAACTGAGACTACAGGTGCCCGCTACCACGCCGGCTTATTTTTTGCATTTTTAGTAGAGACGGGGTTTCACCGTGTTAGGCAGGATGGTCTCGATCTCCTGAGCTCGTGATACACCCGCCTCGGCCTCCCAGAGTGCTGGGATTACAGGCGTGAGCCACTGCGCCCGGCCAGTAGTTGTTTTGTTTTTGGTGTAAGGTTGTGATGGCGTTTGTGCAAGATTGTGGTCTTTTGTGATACTTTTTATTATCAGGCATTTTTGCATGAGAATCTTCTCTTTATTACCTTTCCTGGCTCTATTTGTCATTTTTTGTTGTTGTTGTTCTTGTTGTTTTTTGTTGTTTGTGTACTTTTTTTTTTTTTCCGTGACTCCTGAAAGTTGAACCTGACCAAAAGGTATTTGAATTTAACCAGAAGAATGTGTGTCCAAGGTTATGAGTGTATACCACATTATTGAGGAATGTAAATGATGAAATTAGTACCTCGAGCAGGGGAATACGTAGATATTAGAAAAAGTAAAAACATGTAAAATTTCCTCGTTAGATGAAACAACTTAGACATGTCAAAAAAGCTAAGAGTACAGAATCAAATTTTACTAGAGGAAAAGATTGCTTTTTTAGGTATTAAGATTAATATTTCAGCATCAGGCCATAAGAGCAGAGTTAGAACTGGGGGCAAATGTTACAAGAGGTAATGAAAAAGATGAAGAAAGTTATTGTCTCAGACCTTCTCAAGGGGAGAAAGAGGAAGAGCAAAAGGCAATGATGCATGAACTGCAAATCACATGATCTTCTGAGATATGAATCTGAGAAGCTTCAAGAGGAAAATTCTATTTCCAGATATAAAATTATCATTCTAAATAAAAAAGAAGCATCACAAACCTGAAACTAGGGAAATTAAATGAAGTCCATAAAGCAGAAAAAAGCTACAGAAATTCGAGATCAAAAACTTTGGCAAATATTCTGAGAGTAGATCAGTATTTCAGAAAAGTCTTATTGTTTCTAAATAAATGACTATGGATGATGAAATAACCTGTACAATAAACTCCCATAACACACATTTACCTAAGTAACAAATCTATACATACTGCACATGTACCTCTGAACTTAAAAGTTAAACAAATGCTAAATATTTAGTTTTGCATCAATGTATTTTTAATATCAAAGATCAGTCTTTACAAAGAATTATAAATACGTCCCTTCAAATTATAGCCAACTAGGGCATACACAAAATTTATTTCATAAATTCATCCTTCACAAACATTTGGCAACCTGCATGAATCTTTGGTGACATGCGTGGACTTTTGCTTTGTCCTATAATTCCTCTTTCTTAAATAAACAGTCATTGTAATTTAGGACAAAAATTTATCACACAATTTTCTTTTTTATACAAATTATTTATTTTTATTTTTGACTTTTAACAAAAATGCTTTTTCATATTCCTAACTTTCTTCACATTTCTCTTTCCTACTTACTGGGTCCTTTCTATCTTGTTTCTATTTCCTTCCTAAATTTACTTTTTGTAATAATCTTTAAAGAATATCTAAATTAGACAAAATTAAGATTTTTCCTCAATAAAGAGCACATATTTATTATGCCTTTCATATGATTTTTCTCATTAAAACACATCTTACTTTTTAGATACAATTTATATCATAATTACATTATATTAGTTAGAATTTTAACTTTTAGTAACATTTTCTCATGAAAACCTAGGAAACAATTAATTTTGAACTGTCATATATCAGTATTTTGTAGATGAGAATCATTTTATAATTTTAAAACACAAGTTTCATGCTTAATGTATGGGCCATACAAAAGTTCACCAAATTGCCACCTGTCCTAGCCAGAAACATTCAAACTGCAAACCAGAATAAGAAGTTGATGTTTTCACACTGTAGACAGCTTTTACCAAAACATCAGAATAAGGCTCCATGTCATAATGAGACTACCTCTCTTAATGCCTATCTTTTCACTTGACAGGATAATGGTCACTTGATTTATTCAATTGTTAGCCTTTAAACCTAAGTTCACAGCTCAAAATCATTAGGCAAACTGGGATTGTCATATAACTATTAGTTTTACTTTGTATTTTCCCTTTTGAAGCTCTATATCTGTTACTTATTAAATTTTTGCAGAAGTACAACTCCTAACAGAACAGTGCTAACCAAGCACTTTAAGATGATAGCAAAAGACCATGGAACAGACAAAATTGAACTTCATAATGGGCTCCAGCTGAACTTAACCTGAAAGTCACTCCCTTCAAACCTCCCTACTTGCCGAAAGGGTTTTGACATTGCCAATTACTTCTTCCCATATGGGACCAGACCAGAAACCTGGGGCAGGTCTATCCTGATGCTGATGAACGATCCAAATCTGACTACAGGATGCTTAATCATCGAGGCTTTTAGAGAAAGATTTTTGTCAAAAGGGAGAAATGTGAATGCTGTGAGAATAAAAATGGAGTTATTTATGTTAAACAACAACAAAAACTTAAACCCTGACAAATAGAGCCAGGAAAGGCCATCAAGAGAGGGTTCTCAAGCGTAAATGCTTGATAACAAAAGCTACCAGAAAATATTTTGCAAAAACCACAACTTCTCACAAAGGTCATTACAACCTTACACAATAAAACACTTCTGGGAAGACATTTTCCCAGCAACTGCCTGTCCAGCCCCAGAATGGTGCCACCCTTGTTACTGATCCTTATAGCCAAGAATAATTATCTCAAAATAATTATGTAATCCTCATGTTTTTCCTTCAAAAACCTTTATCTTCTTTTACTTCCATGAATATGCACATTGTTTACTATGGTATGCATGCTCTTATTGCAATGTCTTACTTTCAAATAGATACTGTTTTAGAAAACCTCTGTTTGTTATTTAGATTGACTCTAAAGAGCGAAGAAGCTGGATTTCAAACTCAGGCATTCTTTATCACTGTGTTATCCTGTTAACCACTATGTTGTCCTGCTCCCCAGAAATAACCAAAGAAGGAAGCAAGGAAGAAGAGAAACTGCAAAGATTTAGAAAAAGCAGGAATAAAGTATCTGTAAATCTTGGTAAGCTTGAGGAACAATGGCGAGGTTTGAAATTAGGTGAAGGATAGGCAGTTGTTGCTTGAAAGTGGAACAGCATGTGTTTAAGACTTCAGGGATAGAGCAGTTCAGGAAATGAGAAAATTCAGGGTGCAGTATTGGAAGCAAATGGCTAAAGTGGAATAAAAGTGAAGGTCAATGGCATAGAGATAAAACTAGAACAATGAAGCTATTATTGTTACATGCACACAATTGAGAGCAGGGCAAATGCTGAGTTACTTGTAGAGAGAAAATAATATCAGTGTTAATGTCAGTGAAGAATTGGAGGGAAGGATATCCCTATGAGGAGAGACTACAAAAGAGATTAGAAAAATAATTTTATTTTATTTACTTATTGAATTTTCAAACTTTCCCCTTATATGTCTCACTTAAGTGCTCACGCCTAGAATTACACTCGGTTTTTTTTTTTTTTTTCTTCTGACAGGGCAAGCAAAAAATAAATCTACCATAAAGTCAAGTTGATTTTCCTTCTATGTGTTTGATTTCGTAGTGTTTCTCTCCCATATTCTCAGTCTTTGCTGACCTTCTGCTTTTCAAAACCTCCTGAGACTCTAGGGTTATCCATCTAACCTGACCTTGTGGTGTTTAACTCACTGCCTTTATTTAATATGCTCTGACTCACACCTAGTCTTGACCTGTTTATTGTAGACTGACAGTTGCCTTACAGACCAGATTCACTGCATTCTGGCAACTTTCTGCCCCTTCAGACTCCTTGATCCTGACCTTGCATATCCTCCTTATATATTTTATAGGGCTTTTGGCTGCCTAAGCTGGATGTGAATGAACATTTCATGTTTTCTTGGCAAGGAAAAAAACTTCTTTCTGTTTGGTCTGGGCTAGAAGAAAAGCCTAGCAAGTCAGCCTCTGCAATACTGAAAGACTATGCCATTTTTAAAATAATAAAGTATGTATTATGGCAGACAAACGCCTCTGATTTAGCATCAGAGAATTTTAGATTTGCAACTCAGCATGGCTTTGGCTTTTATAAGCTTCTCTCATTATGAAATTAATTATTTAAATAATTACAACAATGTAGATGAACCATCATCTCAAAATAGAACCCAATTTACTTCCTGCTAGTCCCCTAAGGGGCCTTTTTCTGTAGTTCAGTGTAACCATGTCATCGCTCCAATTCACCAATTTGTGTTTCCTGCTTTATGGATTAAGCACTGTGGGGGCTATCATGTTCTGACTACCTTTGTTTTCCCCTTTTCTTTATTACCATGTCAGTATTTTACCAACAACTGACAAAGTTTGGTGGGAGGCAGAAAGTGATAACGGCATGTCCATTGGGCAATTCAGGTTAAATATATGTACATTTAATTATTTACACTTGTATTTAACATTGTAATTGGGAGTCCTGGAAAGGCATTAGAATCTCAGTTTATTGCTAACAGCATGGCGCTTGTATTTTCAAAGAAGAGCTGATATGGGGCTAATGAGATTTACTATCAGATATCTGGCTTTGCCTGAAATTGCCTTCTTCACTCTTTCAATAAGTAGTAAAATTTCACTAAGTCTCTTATCTTGGTGATATTTCTTTAAACTGAAACCCATATTGCTACTAGGTGATTAAAAAACTAAGTTTGAAATGTATAACACAATTCTGTACTTGTTAAAACCTTGAGAGAAGCAGAGCTAGATAAACACGGTAGTCCCCCTTTATCCAAGGGAGAATACATTCCAAGAACCCCAACAGATGCTTAAAACTGTGGAAAGTACCTAATCTTACATATACTATATTTTTCCTATGCTTACATACATTTGATAAAGTTTAATTTATATATTAAGCATAGTACAAAACTAGGAACAATAGTAATAAAATAGGAAAATCATAACATTATGCCAACATCACTTATTCTATGTTTTGGGCCCGTTATTAAGCAAAGTAAGGGTTACTTGAAGGCAAAGACTGTGACACTATTACAGTTGATCTGAAAACTGAGGCTACTACAAGTGACAACTGGATATGCTGAACAAAGGGATGACTTACATTCCAGGTAGGACAAAGTGGTGTAGGCTGATGTAAGATTTCCTTATGCGTCTCAGAAAAGCTTTCAATTTAAAACTTATACATTGTTTATTTCTGGAATTTTCCATGTGGTGTTTTTGAATTGCAGTTAACTGTGGGCAACTGAAACTAGAAAGTAAAACTGCAGATAAAGGGCAACTATTGTACTCAATTTTATTTGTGTGTATGAGAATAAAGACATAGTTTCAAAAAGTGTGACAGATAAGGAAAAAAATACCCCGTTTATATAACATATAAACAAGAGTTGTACATCTTGCATTTAAAAAGGTAACTACATATGAGCTAATCAAAGTGTGATTTCTAATAAACAGGTAAAGGTAAAACTTCAACCAACTGTTCTTCACTAACTCCTTTTTAAAATAGCTTTTGCTGCCAAACTTGTCATCATCTAACACAAGTCAGGCTGCTGAGGTTATAGAGTAGATTCCCGGCGGGGAGGGGGCATGGTATATATTTGGAAGTGTCCACAGTTTTGCTAAGAAAATAATGGTTTTGTTGTACTTTCATGTTGATGGAATCTAGGAACTTACAAACCATACTAAAACCCATAAGAATCAAGAGAAATTGACAGTGTAAAAAGAGGAAGTCTGAAATGGTGAGGTTAAAGGCATGAGATAGGCCTTGCCCGGGTTTTAACAATTTGGGCCACATTTGTCGTGATTTCAGAGATGTTTGTGTTTCATACATAACATGAATTTGGGTGACATATGACTCTTACAGAAAAACAAAAACGTGACTTTTTATGCATGGGTATTAATACATGGAAAATCTGGTAGCTGATAAATTCATGAATGAAAAGAAACATACAGAAAAAAATAGAGAATTGGGGAAAACATACAAAAGTAATTATGTTAGAAAATATTCTCTCAACCTCCATATGCCTTAATTGCCTTTTATATTTAGTATCAGTGCTTCTGTGCAACACTCTGCATGATATCTCAATATTAATTTCCAATTCGTTAATTCTCTCCCTAACTGTATATACTTACGAGTGTTATTGGTTACCTCAAACTTATATGCAAACAACATCACTAGACCTAAAAAGGAATATTTCAGGAAGATGAAGATATCAACCCATGAGGAACATGTTTTGATTCAAAACCTGCATGTACCCCATAACAGAGCTTCAAAATATGTAAAGCAAAATTCTGTAAAAGCAAATGGGGTAGATAGTCACATTCATAGTTTGACACTTTAACATATCTCCTTCAGTAGCTGATAGACAAAAGTGAACAAAAGAAAAAAACATCCATAAGAATAGAAAAGTGAAACGAGGGCACTGAAATCAATGAACTTGTTCTAATTGGAATGTATGGAACACTGCATCCAACAATTACAGAAAATACATTTTTTTCAAATGCACGTAAGAAAGTCATCAAGACTGACAATATGCTGGTTTATAAAATAAGCCTTAACAATTGCAATGATTTGAAATAATTTAAATTATAGTTTCTGACTACATTGAAATAACCTAGAAAATCCCCAAATTTGAAAAAATATGCAATACATTTATAAACAACTTAATTATCAACTTAAAGATGACAAAATCATAATATGATAATAAAAAGAAATAATTTCAATTAATTTGACAACTTAGATACAATGAACAGTCATCTTAATGTATACAAGTTACAAAAAATCACCCAAGAATAAACTGCAAAAAAAAAGAAAAAATAGTCCTGTATTTGTTTTTAAAAATAAAATCTAAAATTAATACCTGTCTGTGAAGAAAATCCCAGATAATTTACTTATTATTTTTACACTTGTAAATAAATAAATCCAAATACACAAAGTGGAAATTTTCAAAAAATAAATGGAAAAATAGAATAATTATAATCTTCACAGTTTAACACTGTTTTCTGAGCAATTAAAAAAATATAGTTTAAACAAACTGTAAAGATATAAATAACTTGATCAATACTATCAACCTTGTCCAAAACAATATTTGTAGGACACTACTGCTTCCAACAACTGCCAAATATATAATTTTTACAAGTCAAAAATAACAGAAGCCGGGAAATAGACCTGAAGATATATTGTTATTTAATTTATGATTAAGGTATCACAGCAATTTAATGAGGAAAAAACGTACTTTTTTTTCACAATTAATTCTGAGCTAATTGGATACTCATATGGAAAAAGGAAACAAAATCTTGATGTCTATTTTAAGCTATATATTTATTTGCATGAAAATGTGAAAAAAATCATTAATGTTTAAAGTGAAAACATAGGAGAGTATCTTCATGACCTTGGTCTAGGCAAAATTTCCTTAGGCTATCAACAGCATTCACCATAAAAAAATGTTGTGTTGTGGTCTATATTAAAATAATAATTTCTGTTTAGTAAAAGACATTACTAAAGGTTGTAAAAGCAAGCAAGAAAATGGAAGCAGATATTTGCAGTATGTATTTTAAACAAAGGTCTTGCCTTCAGAATATATAAAGTACTTCTATGAATTTTTAAGAGAAAGGCAAAAAATACAACAGAAAAATGGATAAAGGCTTTAAACAGGCACTTCACAAAAGGAGAGTATCAAAATTACACGATAAACATAAAAGAGAGGCTTATTTTATTTGCCATCAGAAAAATGGAAGTTAAAATCACAGTGTAATAATACTGCACAGTCACTGGGAATATTTAAAAAGAAAAACACAAAATACCAAGTGAAATCAATAGAAACTCTCAAACTCTGCTCTTTGGAGTTACAAAGAAAAATCACACAAGAATAAATGATGCAATAAAAAAAAAAAAAAAAAAAAACATGGCCCAAGTATACATATGTAACAAACCTGCACGTTATGCACATGTACCCTAGAACTTATAATAAAAAAAAAAAAAAAAAAAACCCTGTGCTCCAGCATGGGCAATAGAGCGAGACTCCATCTCAAAAAAAAAAAAAAAACCAACTAATCATTTAATTTTTGATAATTTCATTGAAATGTAGCGCATGCTGTATGATTTGAACATTCAAGTGCATAGTGAATTTTAGCATAATCACAGATGTTTGCGACTGTGATCACCATTGTCAACTGCGTATCATTTTTATCACGTTGAAAAGAAAGCCTGTACCCTAGAGCTATCAACCTCTACCCAGTCTCAGGAAAACTGTAATCTGGTTTTGTTTCTACAGATTTACCTATTCTGGGCATTTCAGCTGAATAAAATAATATAATAATCAATATTCATGGTCAATACAGGCTTTTATAACAAAGTTCTATAAATTAGGTTACTTGTAAACAACAGATTATTCTGAAGGCCGGGAAGTCCACGATCAAGGCAGCAGCAGATTTGGGGTCTGGTGATGGTCTTCTTTCTGGCTTATAGAGTGTGCCTTCTTGCTGTGTCCTAACATGGTAGAGAGGTTTAGCTAACTCTCTGAGGTCTCTTTTACAAGGGCACTGATCCCATTTACGAGATTTGAGGCCTCATGACTTATCACCACTGAAAGGCCCTACCTTCTAATACCATCAACTTAGGGATTAGGTTTCAACACATGAGTTTTGATTTCAAATATTCAGACCACAGCATTCTGCCTCTGGCACCCAAGATTACTTTATTCCTTTTTGATGCCCAAATTACGCTTCATCATATGAATATACGACTTTTTGTTTATTCTTTCATCAACTGATAGACCCTTGGGCTGTTTCCACAATTTGGCTATTATAAATAAAGCTGCTATATACATTTGTGTTCACATTTGTATGTGGATACATGTTTTCATTACTTTTAGGTATATAAGACTTAATGTAAGAGTTATAGAGATATATAACTAGTGATATGATTTTTAAGTGTCATGTCATGTAACTTAGAATGGATAAATCATATAGTAACTCTCTGTTTAATAATTTAAGGAAGGGCAGACTTTTTTCCAAGGTGACTGCAATGTTTTTTACATTACCACTAGGCAATGCTTGTTATTATATGACTTTTTTATACTAGCCATTCTAGCGGGTGTGAAGTGGTATTTCATTGTGGGTTTGATTTGCATTTCCCTGATGTCTAGTCATGTTGAGCATGTTTTCACACGCTTATGGGTTATTTTTATGCCTTACTTGAAAAAATGTCTATTTAAATATTTTTCCCATTTTTATTTGGATTGTCTTTTTGTTATTGAGTTATCAGAGTTCTTTATATATTCTGGATACAAGTCCCTTATCGGATGTATGAATTACAAATATTTCTCCCAGTCTATGGGTTGTATTTTTTTACTGTCTTAATGGTGTCTTGTGAAGCAAAAAGGTTTTTTTACTTGGATGAAGTCAGATTTATCTCTTCTTTTCTGCCTTTGATGTCATATCTAATAATCCCTTGCTGAACTCAACGTCATAAAGGCTTACCTCATGACTTCTTGCAATAGTTTTATAGCTTTAGTTCTTCTATTTGGGTCTTTGACTATTTTGAGAAAATTTTTGTGTGTGTGTTAGTTAAGGGTCTGACTTCATTCCTTTGCATGTAGCTACACAGTTGACAAAACATCATTTGTTGAAAACACCATTGTTTTTCTCATTGTATGGTCTTGACACCCTTGTTGAAAATCAGTTGACCATAGATGTGTGGCTTTACTTATGGACTCTTAATTGTATTCCATTGGTTTACGTCCTTGTGCCAGTTCCACACTGTGGTGATTTTTGAAATATGAAGGTGTGAGGTTTCCTACCCTGTTATTCATTTTCAAAATCATTTTGACTATTTTGGGTCCCTTACAATTTTATATGAATTTTAGATGCATCATGTGTTTCTACAAAGAAGTCTTTTGGGGTACTGATAGGGATTGCATTGAATCTGTTGAGCAGTAGACAGTTTGAGAGTGTTGCTATTTTAACAATATTAAATGTTTTGGTTCCATAAATACAGAATGTTTCTCCAATTATTTAGAGGTTTAATTTATTTTAACAATGTTTTGTAGATTTCAGAGTACAAGTTTTGCACTTCTTTTTTACATTATTTCTATTTCATTTTTTGATACTATTGTAAACTGAATTACTTTCTTAATTCCATTTTCAATGTAAGTGTGCTTGTTTGTTCAATGTAAGTGTGCATAGAAATAAAATTGATATTTGTATATTGGTTTTGTATCTGTCAACCTTGCTGAACTTATTAGTTATCATAAGTTTATTTTATATTTTTTTATTTTTTTGAGACAGGATATTTCCCTGTCACCAAGGCTAGAGTGCAAGGCTGGAGTGCAGTGGTGTGATCTCAGCTCACCACAGCCTCAACCTCCTGGACTCAAGTGATCCTTCAACTTTAACTCTCCCCAGCAGCTGGGACTGCAGGCATGCACCACCACACCCTGCTAATTTTTGTATTTTTTGTAGAGTTGTTTCAGAATGTATAATGCAGAATTAATAGGAGTAAAAGTTGAAGAAAGTATGTAAATTGGAATTGGGTTGAAAGTTTGGAGTGGGGCCTCGTGGCATTTAAGTTTGGTGACTAGGTGACAAATATAGATTAAAAAAATACTGCTTTATAGATCCATTCACATTATTATAGCCATTTTGACATTATTTTTTATTTTTCTATATGATCTTTTGACCTAGGCACTGCTCTGGGAGTGGACCATTTGGATGAGAGATTTATATGAAGTCAACATGTAAGAATAGAGCTTTGTATTTGTAAGTTGTCATTGAATAATGAACCACTCTATAAATAAAACAATTTATTATTTATCACCAGCCTATTGGTTAACTAGGCAGTTTTCCTTATGTAGAACAGGCTCTGCTGATCTTGACCAGGGTTCATATGCTCGAGATTTAGCTTTCCTCCATATATTCTTTCATCCTCCTACAGGCTAGTCCAGACTTGGTCTCAGGTCTGAGGCAGAAATCTAATGGAAGCAGTAGCATACAGGTTTCTGAGACCTGGGTCTTAAAATATCACAATTCACTTTTGCTGCATTTCATTAGTCAAAGTACATACTATGCTGCTCAGCTCATATTCAAGAGATGATGAGAAAAAGAAAAAAGAAACTCCACGTCTTGAAGTAAAGAACTTGTGAATTCACATTCCATAGGATATAAGGAAAGAAAATTATTGACTGGGACCATAAATTAGATGAATCTAGTACAATATCTAACATAATTTCAGGCTTAATTTTGTAAATGTTATTCTGAAAATGTGAGAATCTCGGAAGAGCTTCAACTTTCCAAATTCTCATGTTTAAAGCATCCATGTTTCCGTTATCAATATAGGGATATTGATATGTAAGCTTATTGCTGATTAGAACATGTGAATTAAAATGAACAAAGTTAAGTATAAAATGTTTTTAACTGATAGGGTTTTATGGGTTGCTAAAAATAAGATTTAAAACTAAAGCACATTGAGGAAGACAAGAAAAAAGAATCCCTAGAGCCCTTGCCCTAATAACCTGTAAATCCATTATCATTGGCACAAATTCCTTCAACCTAGACCACTGAGGCACCCACACTCATCACTAACTAATCACAACTGAAGAAGCTTCATGGAGACTATCCCATTGTGAGAAAACAAAACCAGACTTCCATATCCTGCCAAACTGGCACCCTCAGGTCCATATGCCAGTGAAAATCTCATATAAAAGGCTCTCAAGGTGAATGCACTACGAGATGCATGGACATTAATACAAGGACACGAAAGACAGTAAAGGGCAAGAAAACATGTCATCACCAAAGGGGCACAATAATTATTTGGTAACTAATCCTAAAGAAATATAAATTTGCCAATTGTCTAAAAGTAAATTAAAAATAATGATATTAAGGAAACTCAGTGAGATACAAGTGAATGTGAACAGACAATTTAATAAAATCAGAAAATTTGTAACTTGAATGAAAAACTTAACAAAGAGAATTTATGTCATAAATTTTATAGTTTTTTCTATTATAAAAATTTTATATCATAAAAAAGATCCAAAGAGAAATTTCGTAAATAAATAACTTAATCACTGAAATAGAAAAAAATACAGAGCTTCACCAGCAGACTAGATCAAGAAGAATCTATTAACTAGAAGTGAAGTATTTTGAAATGACTCGCACAAAGAAGGAAAAATAATAAAAAAGGGAAGACAGCCTACAGGACTTATGCGACATGATTACAAATAAATATTTTCATTTGTGGAGTTCCAGAGGAAAATAGAAAGAGAAAGGGACAGAACCTTATTTAAGAAAATAATTGTTGTGGCTGGGTGTGGTGATGCATGCCTGTAATCCCACACTTTGAAATGCTGAGACTGGCAGATCACTTGAGGTCAGGAGTTCAAGACCAGCCTGGCCAACAAGGTGAAAACCTGTCTCTACTGAAAGTACAAAAATTAGCTGGGCATGGTGGTGGGCACCTGTAATCCAAGCTACTTGGGAGGCTGAGGCAGGAGAATCACTTGAACCTAGGAGGTGGAGGCTGCAGTGAGCCAAGATTGCGCCACTGCATTTCAGTCTGTGTGACAGAGTGAGACTCTGTCGCAAAAACAACAACAACAACAACAAAAACTTTCCATGTCTTAGGAAAGATAGGGATACCTCAATCCATGAAGCTCAAAGGTTCCCAAATAGATTCAACCCAAAGAGGTTTTTTTCAAGGCACATGGTAATCAAACTGTCAAAGTCAAAACAAATAGATAAATCTTAAAAGAAGCAAGAGAAAAGCATCATGTCACAGAGGAAGAAATCTTCATTAGACTATCAGTGGATTTCTCAGAAGTCTTGCAGACCAGGAGAGAATGGGATGATATATTCAAAGTTCTGAAAATAAAAAAAAAATCAAAAACCAAACTAAACCAAACCAAAACAAAAATGCTTTCCAATAATACTACTATGCCAAGAAAATTCTTCAGAAATGAAGGAGAAATAGTCTTTCACAGATAAACAAAAGCTGAAGAAATTCATTATGACCAGACATGCTTCACTAGAAATGCTTAAGGGAGTTCTTCAAGCAGAACCAAAAGGATGATACTTACTATCATTAATACACATGAAAATACAAAACTTACCAATAGAGATAACTACATAGTGAAATCCAAAATACTCCAATACTGTAAAGATGATATATAAATTATACATATCTCTAGTATAAAGGTTAAAGGCACAGTAGTCAAAAAATAACTAAAGGTATTATAAGTTGTTAAGGAATATACAATATAAAAAGATGCAAATTGTGACATGTGAACATCAGCTGTGGGGATGGTAAATGTATAATATTTTTTATGTGACAGAAGTAGTTATCAGCTTAAAAGAGTAGATCATAACTATAAAATGTTTTATGTAAGCTGGATATTAGCCACAAAACAAAAAGCTATAGCAGATATATGAATGATAAAGTAAAAGGAATCAAAGCTCAGCACTATAGAAAAATATAATATCACAAAGATAGGAAACAAGAGAGGAAGAAAGCTGCTACAACCCAACGAGAAAATAACAAAATGACCGTGCAAGTCCTTACCTATCAATAATGACACGAAAGTTAAATGGATTAATTTCTCAAATCAAAAGACATAAAGTAGCTGAATTAATAAAAAAGGAAACAATATTCAACTATATGCTGACTACAAATGACCCACTTAAGCTTTGTGGATAACATACTGGAAAATGAAAGGACAATAGATATTGCATGGAAATAGTAACCAAAAGAGGGCAGGGGTGCCCATTGTTTATACCTAATATAACAGACTTCAAAACAAAAGCTGTCACAAGAGATAAAGGAGGTTATTATTTAACAATAAAGTGGTAAATTTATAAAGAAGATGTAACCACTGCAAATGTTTCTGTATCCAATATTGGAGCGCCTAAGTACATAAAGCAAATTGTAATGAAGGTGAAGAGAGAAATAGATAGCAATATATTAATAATAGGGAACTTCAGTATTCCTCTTTGAACAATAAATAGATAAACCAAACTGAAAGTCAATAAGGAAATACCGGACTTGAATTCAATTATTTATCAAATGGACCTAGTAGATATATGCAGATGATTTCATTCAACAGTAGCAGAACACATTTTCTTCCAATGTACATGGAAAATGCCCAGGACAGATTATAAGTTAGGCCACAAAAAGTCTTAACAAACTTAAGATTTAAATATTATCTAGTATCATTTCAGACCAGA
This sequence comes from Colobus angolensis palliatus, assembly GCF_000951035.1. NCBI lineage: Eukaryota > Metazoa > Chordata > Mammalia > Primates > Cercopithecidae > Colobus > Colobus angolensis. The sequence goes on along the minus strand of NW_012118966.1, from coordinate 548,466 downwards.
ATTTTATGAAGCTGGAAACCAATAACAGGAAGAAGCTTGTAAAGTTAGGTTGAAATTAAACATGCTCACGAGTCATCAAAATGTCAAAGAATAAATCAAAAGAGAAATTAAAAAATATCTTGAAACAAATGACAATGAAAATACAATATACCAAAACCTATGGGAAGCAAAGAAAGCAGTTCTAAAATGAAAATTTATAGCAATAAATGCCTCATTAAAAAGATGTTCAAAGTAAATAGTCCAACATTACACATTAAGAAGCTAGAAAAAGTAGAACAAACTAAATTTAGAATTAACAGAAGGAAGGAAATAATAAAAATCAGAATATAAATAAGTTAAATTGAGAACAGAAGAATCATAAAAAAAAAACTAAGAGTTTTTAAAATAAATATTTGACAAATGCTTAGCAAGTTTATGATAAAAAGAGAAAATGCAAAAATAATAAAAATGGATGCCTCAGAAACAAAAAAAATGATCATAAGAGACTCTGAATAATAATTATATTACAACAAATTGGATAACCTAGAGTAAATAAATAAGTTCCTAGGAAAATACAACCTACCAAGATTCAGTCAAAGAGAATTAGAAAGCCTGAACAGACCAATAACAGACGAAGAGATTGAAGAAGTACTAAAAAACCTCCCTGCAAAATATTTTCACAACCAGATGGCTTCATAGCTGAATAGTAACATACATTCAAAAAAATTAATACCTATACTTCTTAAATTCTTCTAGAAAATAGAACTAGAGGAAATACTTACAAACACATTTTATGAAGCCAAAATTGCTTTGATACCTAAGCCAAAGACATCACAAGACAAAAATTATCTACAGATCAAGGTCTCTGATGAATATTGATGCAAATATCCTCAATAAAATATTAGTAGACCAATTCCAATAGCACATCAAAAACATTATACGTTATAATCCAGTGAGATTCATCCTTGTCATGTGAAGCAGGTTTAACAAATGCAAATCAATCAATGTGCTATATCACATTAATAGAGTAAAAGTTAAAAGCCGCACGATTATTTTATTTAATGTGGAAACAGCATTCAACAAAGTCCAACATTTCTTCTTGAAATTTATTCTCAACTGTTTTGGTATAGAAAAAGTTTTTTGACTTAATAAAGGTCATTTATGAAACACCCACAACTAACATTATAATCAATAGGAAAAAACAGAAAGCATTCCCAGTAAGATCGGGTAGAAGGCAAGGATGCCCACTCTTACCACTTCTATTTATCACAGTAATGGAAGTACTGACAGAAGCAATCAGACTAGAAAAAAGAAAAAGCATCCAAATCAGAATGGGAGAACTAAAATTATTTATATTTTCAGATTATATTATCCTATATGTGTATTCCAAAGATTTCATGAAAAATATATTAGAAATAATGAATGAATTCAATAAAGTTGCAGAATAAAAATCAGCATGCAAAAATTAACATATGAAAAAGAAATCAATAAAATAATCCTATTTATTATAACATAAAAATGAAATAATTAGAAATAAATTTAACAAAAGAGGTCAAAGATCTGCACACTGGAAACTATAAAATATTAATGACAAAAACTGAAGAAGACACAAATAATGGAAAGATACCTTATGCTCATGGAATAGAAGAATTAAAATTGTTAAAATGCCTAAACTACCCAAAGCAACATACTGGTTCAGTGTAATCCATAGCAAAATCCCAAGGGCATTCTTCATAGAAATAGAAAAAAAAAAATCCAAAATTTGTATGGAATAACAAAAAAACTCAAATAGTTAAAATAATTCTCTGAAAGGAAAACAAATTTGGAGATACCACACTTCCTGATTTAAAATTATATTACAAGTGCATGTCAATTAAAACAGTATGATACTAGCCTAACAATGGACACATAGACTAGTGGAACAGAATAGAGAGCCCGGAAATAGATGCAAACATATATGAGCAACTAATTTGCAACAAGAGCACCAAGAGAACACAATGAGAAAAAAATAGTCTCTTTATTAAATAGTTCTGGGAAAACTGGATTTTTGCATGAATAAAATCATGAAATTAGACTGGGTGGGCTGAGGCAGGAGGATTGCTTGAGCCCAGGAGTTTGAGATCAGCCCGGGCAATGTAATGAGATCTTTTCTCTATTAAAAAAAAGAAAAACAAAAAAAGCATAAAATTAAACCCTTACCTTGCACTATACACAAAATACTCTAGATGAGAACATAGGGTCAAAGCTCTTGGACACTGGCCTTAATAATGGTTTTTTGGATATTATACCAACATCTCGGCCACAAAAACAAAAATAAGTAACTATGACTGGATCGAACTAAAATTTTTCTGCACAGCACAGGAAACAATCAACAAAATGAAACAGGAGCCTATGGATTGGGAAAAAAATTGCAAACCATATATTTGATGAGGGGTTAATATCTAAACTTTATAAGGAACTCATGCAACTCAATGAAAAGAAAACTCAATTAAAAAATGAACGAAAGACTTGAGTAGACATTTCTTCAAAGAAGACATAAAAATGGTATATTAAACAGGTATATGAAAAGGTACTCAACATCACTAATCATCAGAGAACTGCAAATCGAAACCACTATAAATGCCACCACATTCCCTTTAGGATGGCTGTTATCAAAAGTCAAATTTTAAATGTTAGTGAGAGTGTGGGGAAAAAAGGAACTATTGTATCCCGTTTGTGGAAATGTAGACTAGTACAACCATTATGAAAGTGAATATAGAGGTTTCTAAAAAATTACAAATAAAACTGCCATATGACATGACATTTTCCCTTCTGTGTATATGCTATATTCAAATGAAATTCAATTAACGCCTTGTAAAATATCTGTACTCCCATGTCAACTGCAGCATTATTTCCAACAGCCAAAATGTGGAAATAATCCTAGCGTCCATTGATGGATGGATAAATGGATAAAGAAACTGTTGTACAAACATATAATGGAATATTATTCAGTCCTGACAAAGAACAAGCTATTGCCACTTGCCCCAGCATGAATAAGCCTGGAGGATATTATGCTATGTGAAATAAGCCAGAAACAGAAAGAGAATTACTGCATGATCTCACTTATATGTGAAATAATAAAAAAAATCAAATACACAGAGATAGAGAACCAAACTGGTTATGAGCACCAGGGATTGGGGAGGAAATAGGCATATGTAGGTCAGAGGATACAAAATAGTAGATATGTAGGATGAATAAGTCTAGAATTCTAATGTACTACACAAAGATTAAAGGTAATAAAATTGTACTGTATATGGAATTCATGCCCAATGAGTAGATTTTAGCTGTTGTTGCCACAAAACCAAGAAAAATTTCATAAGACGATAGATCTGCCTCACCATAGTAACCCTGTTACCATCTATATGTATCCCATAACATCTTGTCATATACCTAAATATACATAACATAATTCACTTTGTTTTTTTCTTAAACTAAAACATATTGTGTTTGCATTGTAATTTCTGGAAATTTGTTGGTGATTTTTTGTCATTTTCATGCTTGTTTACTAGATGAATATGAGTTTCAGTTTGGCTGGGAATTAAATACCCAAAGTAGCAATTATTCATACAAGTTTATTTCTGTTATCTAGAATTCAGAGTCAGAGACCAGGGCTGTAAGACATTCCATGGTATCAGGATCTAGGCTTCTTTCTTTTTGTTGCACCATTACTTCATAACTTTTTGTTTGTTTCTTAAAAAACTTTTAATTTCAGAGTACGTTTAGATTTCAATAAAAGGAAAACAGATAATATGGAAATTTAAAGTATATGCCTCACCAAGTTTCCTTGACAGTTAACCATGTAAGAAACCAATATTGGTACCTTACTATTAACTAAAATTCAGACGACGTTTAAATTTTACCAGCTTGTCTTTTAATATCTCTTTCTGTTCCAAGATCCAATCCAGGGTACAATAAACACTTATTTGTCATGTCTATGAAGTCCCCTCTGGTCTGTGACAATGTTTCAATCTTCACATCTTTCCCATGACCTTGATGTATACTGGTCAGATAGCCCACAGACTGCCCCCCCAGTCTGGGTTTGCTTGATATTTTTTCATAATTAAAATCGGGTTATTGATTTTGGGCAAGAATACTACAGAGGTGAGGTGCCCTTCTCATCACATCACATGAGTGGATACACATTATTACTGATGATATCAATCATCACTTGGTTATGGTACCATGTTTTTTTTTTCACTCTTAAATTACCTTGTTTCCTTTTTCATATACTGTATTCTATTCTTTGGAAGTATGTCACTAGGTTTAGCACATCCTTAAGGGGGAAGAGATTAAGCTCCACATTTGGGAGTGGGGAGACATTACATGTTAAGAGGAAGTCTGTAAGGAAGTAAGGAATATTTATCTCTTCTATCTAATTTTAGTCGTCATTTAATTACTTATTTTTATCATTATGGCTCATTGGTATTTATTTTACACTTTGAGTTGTAATTAATTATTCCATTATTCATTTTGTTGCTCAGATTTTCCAGTTATGACAATTAGAAGCTACTTCAGATTGCCTTCAATTTCTCTTAATATTTACCATCCTTTTTTATTTTTTAGAAAGTCCTTACATTCAAAGATGCTCCAGAATTTACATTTTTCTTGTCCCAATTAGAATAAGTCATTTCTCCAATAAGCTTTAGTTCCTTTTATGAAAAAGATACTTAGAAACCAAGACGTGTGCATTAAGTGTGCTTGTTGCTTCTGAGGTGTCACTGATGCTAGGTTCTTTTAGCAAGTAAAACTAGGTAATATATTAATAACAAATACTTAGAATTATTTCTTTATCTTCTCTGTGTGAACATACACACATATATATGCATACATATATATATACACACACACATACATGCCTAAATTAAACTTAAATTCATTCTTACATCACTGACTCTAATTGAGTACCATATTATTTTTATAACATTCCTTTCTTATGTGCAATTTACCTCTCTGACAGTAAAAAAAAAATGACTGTCAGCCTCATCTATCCATTTACTTGTTTTATCTTATTGTACATATCATGCCTTTTTGACCTTGTGGTGTAAGATAACAATCTGAATGTTACAGGCAATAGAATGAAGATAGGAATGGAGAATTATAGTCAAAGAACACTTGAAATTTTCTTTAAGAAAGGTCCAGAAGCTGCCTCACAAGTTTTTTGCTTATATTTTATTGGCCAAAAATTAGTCACAAGGTGACATCAAGCTGAAAGAAAGTTTGGAAAATATAAACTGTCCTGGGAAGTCAAATGTCAAGCTTAACACTCCCCGCCCTCCACATACACACACACGATTACTATGAATGTTAGGAAAACAAAAAGGAAGAGAAATTAGAAGATATTTAACACTCTCTTCCATATATTTCCTGTGTATGTATATATATGTATATATATATGTTTCTAAATATTATATATTGTTATTGTAATTAATGAAATAAAGAAGTATTTAATATTATAATTAATTTGGGAATTATACAAGCCCATTTAGACAGACTGAGACAATGATTGTTATCTTTTAAATCCATATTTTATATCCCTTCATCTTTAGCCTCATATATAGTCCAGGTTACTTTAAATAAATGAACATATGATTAATAGATTTAAAGTCAAATGAGTCTAGGAATTAGGTTGGAAAAAATGTGATACAGGCTATCATTTAGGAATCTGGAGAGACTATTTCACCACATTTTCTAAAATTGTCTTTAAATGTATGAAAGAAATAGCATTCTTATTTTTATATCACTGCTTCCCCTTTTCTCTTAACAAGGATTGTGAACAGTGACATTAATCTGTTGACTGTTGCTGAATATATCAGATACGCTTCATAAATGTGCACCTGCTGTGCTGCTGAAAGAACCTGGTATTTTCTGATGCTCCATTGAATACAATGGACTGACAGCTTAAAGTGGCAGAAAGAAAGATAGGTGGGAGGAAAGTCCAAGAGTAAATGCGTTAATAATATACCATCATACACTCTTCATTGAAACCAGTTATTACTGAAAAGAATGGAGGAACAACAAAGTCTTAAATAAAGGCTATCTTATGAAATGTAATAACACTAGAACTTGTACTAAAATAGATATACTCTTCAGACTGAACTGATTATAAATTTCTAAATGCATGGTACTATGTTTTCTTTTTAAAAAATCTGAGTTATTTAGAGGTGACAGCCTTGAGCATGAACTAGCCAAGTTATGCATAATACTTACTGAATATTAAAATGCAAAGAATTTATATCAAAAATGGCATATTATATTCCCCTGTGTAACATTACATTTTTAAAGTTTCAACAAAAGGCCTATAAAACCTCTGTATATAGCTGCATGATGGTTCCCAGTTGTTCTGAAAATAGCTCAGTCCATGGAAAACATTATAAAGAAATTTCACTCAGCCCTAAATATATCTATTCCTTTGACATAGTCATAGCAATTCAAGCATGAGAATGAATACAAAATAGGCCTTATGAAACCTGAAATGGAATTTTCCTGTATTTTAAAATTATATGCCCCTTCTAAGAAGTGAGAAGATTTGGAGACAATTCAATGTACACTTACTAGAAACATGAATCTTAATGGTGAAGGTATTCCAGTAATTAGTCTTTCTTTCCTAATTATAGTTGTGGAAATGTGCTTTCTTTTTTTGCTTTGTGATTTCTGAATATTTTACTATTCAAAAGAAAAATATCATACATGAGAAATAATGGAAAGTTTTTCACTTAAGCAGAATACAGAATGTCTATATCGTTCAGCTTTGTATTTATTATCATATCAAATTTATACTAATAACATAAAATCTTTCTCCTTATAGAAAAATACCTAAAATGTTGTCAATTAGTAACAATAACGATAATCAGAATACTAATAGAAGAGAAAAAAGTTTTTCTGTGTGTTTTATTAGTTCTTCCAATTTCTGTGGTGAGGTAAATGTATTTTAAATAACATTCAGATATTATTGCAACAATAAGCTTTCAATAATATATTTACATTTTAAAATATTTCACATTTGGTATGTTTTGCTGAATTGTACTAAAACTGCTTATTTTGGTCATTGTTTTATTCATGAAACTATGCTATAATTATTTCTCTCAATGATGTTTAACCCATTTGCATACTTATTATATTCCAGAAAATTATTACATTTCCCCCTTACATTTTTCTTGGCCAAACTTTACATACTAAATCCTTTAAAGTTTATTTTCCCTCCTAAGAACACTACTCTGGCTTGTCCAGACATCTTAAGGGTTCATCTTTTGGGAGAGATTTTTGTCATTTCAGGGATAGTGGTGTTAGAAAGAGTTTGATTTATAGCATTTTCTGATTCTGTGGTGTATATATTTTTCCCAGCATTATTTCAATCTAAGAGATATACATTTGGCCTTTGAGAGTTCATAGAAGGGTCCAGTTCATCATTGAATCTATTTATTCCTTTTTTTTCGGGTCAATTGCTTTATAACCTATTAGATTACGCTATGATTATTTAAGAAATTATTGTCATGTTATTAAGTAACCCCTGAATTGCTCTTAATGGTAATTTCCTTTCATTATCACTATATGTATGCATGATTTTCCACATTACAACATGACTTCAATGAAAGTTAGAAACTGCTCTATCTTTGAATTGATATTGACTTTCTCAACACAATTTTCTGTTCCAACAGTGCTTGACTTTTTTATGAATGTTAGTATGTCAGCATGATTTCATTATCTCATTTCTTCCTGCACTTCTACTATCTTTAATTTCTTGATTCAATGAATGAAATGAATTCTCTTCTGAAATACTTCTTCCACTCCTCTGATGACTTCTTTAAAGACCCTCATCACAGGCTCCTCTTCCTTTAGCAATCCTATGACTCAGTGTTTCCTATATTTCAATATATAAGATAATAAGAGAATGGTGTTTTTGTTTTCTGTTTTTTGTTTTTTGTTTTTTTTTAATGTAGTCTCCTAGATTTGACTAACAAATTCTGATTTAGTAGATTTTCCTCCCACTTCAGGTGTAACATTTTTGTAAGCACCAAGATAATTTTCACGTGGATGACTCATGTACCACATTTGGATAAACACTTCATAAATCTTTTTTTTAATGGCTCTGTCTCATGCTCTTTCCTTTAGTCATATTATCTTTTCTAGCTTAAATATGCAATGGACTTAAAAATCTACATCTCAAGTCTGGTCCAAATATATTTACCGAACACACTCTTTAAAGCATTGAAGAAGTTAGCATAATGTCAAGACCACTGACTCAATGTGACAAAATATTTTGTTTGTATTTATTTACAAATGAAATATTTTATTTGTATTTATTTATAAAATTATAGTGATATTTAGCAGATCAAACTTTTCATAGGGTTCTCCCCAAAAGCAGACAGATAGTCCACACAAGAAAAAAACTAAAAGCAATTGTTTTAAAAAACAAAAGCAAAAAAAAAAAAAACAAAAAACACAAATTAAAAAAACATGGTAATATGTGAAGTGGTGTAAAATTGCTTAGAGAATAAATGGGCGTTAGGAAAAATATTTTAATTTGTTCCCAGGTCTTCAGGTGTACTAAAATATCTTCATCATTGTTTTACAATATATAGCATCTCATAGAAGGGAAAAAAATGCTGTCAATTTAAAGCCACCTAATTTCAAAACTATAATAGTTCTGCTTGACTAGCTATTTGAATAGTTAGTGGTTTAAGCTCTCTAACCCTTCACCTGCCTATTCTTCAAAGAGGCAAGCAATTGTGTACATGTTAAGCCTTTAGATTGCTGACTAATCTGACTTAGGCCTTATTAATTACAAACTAGCAGACTTTTTGGAAGCTCATTCAGGAAACAAGTTAGCTCACTAAATTGTCATTCTTCCATGGTCTCTGTCTTTTTGAGCCAAATTGGTGCATGTCTTGCATTAACATCTGCCACTAACTTGGAAGGCGTTGCACTCCCACATCAGTATCATCCTCACATTCAACCCTCCCCAAGATGTTTAATGTTCTCCTTAACCTCATATGTATTAAGTCTATTAATATTTTTATGGGAAATGTTGTTGTATTTTAGGATTGGAATATCCTCATTTAATACTAAATTCATATTTTATTTGGCATTTTATGTTTGAATAATTAATTCATTTTATGACTGATATGTGGTTTGAGATAATTTTTCCAAATTATCAATCAACTATTCTAACATATTACTAAACTGTTTATTCTTTCCTTGCTAACTTTGATGCTTTATCACAGATTAGATTATTAAATAGACCTGTGTTTTTATTTTTGATTGTCAATTTCCTCATTGATCTCAATTTTTGAATCAATAACTTCAGTGACTATGCCATGGCTAATTTATTCACATTATTATCTGAAGGAGTCATTAAGCCCCTCATTGCTCCAAATTTACAATTCAAATATTTATTGCAGCCTCTTAGTTATCCAAATACATTTCAGAGTAATTTTTGCAAATTGCAAACAATTATCTGGAGAAACTATTGCAATTAATTTAAGTTTATAAATTATTTTACCGAGAATTTGGAAATTCTTTTATCTTAGTCTTTTATTGGTTCAAATACATAACATTTGAAATTCTGCTAACTCAATCTGCTAGCACATCTAGCTACCCAGGTTGGAGTGCAGTGATGTGATCTCGGCTCACTGCAACCACTGTCTCCTGGGTTCAAGTGATTCTCCCATCTCAGCCTCCTGAGTAGCTGGGATTACAAGTGCCCGTCACCACACTGAGCTAATGTTTGTATTTTAGTAGAGATGGGGTTTCACCAGGTTGGCCAGACTGGTCTTGAACTCCTGATCCCTGGTGATCTGCCCACCTTGGCGTCCCAAAGTGCTAGGATTACAGGCGTGAGCCACCACACCCAGCCACACATCTTTTGTGTGTAAATGAAGCTACAAGGATTGTTATAACCTGGGGTGCTACAGATACAGTGCATGGCCCTTATGAGATTGAAAAGGCTGAGCAGATAAGACAAGGAGGCTTGGATCTAAGACTAGAGATGAAGGATACAGAGAGTTCCACGGCATATGGCAGGATGAGAAAATAACTAGTGTAGACAGAGGACCAGATCCAATCTCATCTTATTTCCCATCCTCATTTAACTTTAAGACTTCTAAAAACTGGGACCTGGGAATTAGAGAATGAAAGGAAAGCCTGGGGAAAGATTTGAATTTGCTAAATTTATTCTCAATTGGTAATGTTATATTGTTTTGATCTGTAGCATGAGGGCTTGGGATAAAAATTACAATTTTGGGGTGGGTGGAGCCAAGATTACTGACTAGGACAGCACATTTTGGAGGTTCCCTTCGAAAAAAACCATAATATGTGTGTGAATCTTTCGCCAACAACCAAGGTGTTCAGGTTCTCTTGTCAAAATTGACTAGAAGGCTGGTGTGACCCACCGAGAAAAGGAAGAGCAGTGTGGCGTGCCCCCACCTGAGAGCCACACGGGGAAGCGAAACCCCTTCCCCCACCCAAGGGAGGTGATGAGTGAGCATGCCACCCAGCAGGGGAAACTGCTTTTTCCATGGAACTGTGCAACCCGCAGATTGGAAGATCGCACTCGTGAACTAACGCTGCCACCGGGGCCTAGCATCCCAACCCCGGAATGCGCAGATTCTTACAGCCTCTCAGGTGGAATCTGCTTAAGCCTACCGAACTCCTCTGGGGAGGGGCGACCAGCACCAGCTGGCCCTGTCTGCTGTCTAAACCATTTGAGCTTCTTGGGCGAGCGGCAGCAGCCAGCCCTGGGACTCGCAACTGCCTAACATGCTAAACTCCCTGGGCGGGGGAAGGAGGGCACCCATTTCTATAGCTCCAGGCTGTGCTTTTCCCCTGCTGGAGCCAGGGAGGCTGGACAGCTTGGTCCCAAGACTTTTCCCCACATCTCAACACCGGCTGTGGCAGTCTGGCCAGTGTGCCTCTGTAGGTCTAACCCTAACCCATCTTTCATCAGTGTGTGGGACTTTCCTGGCAGGATCTCCAATAACTCCGGCCAGGGGCTCAGGTTCATGATTTGGATCTCCCTTCCCCTGAGCCCCTAGGGGGAGGTGTGGCCACAGTCTCTGTGGACCAGCTGACTTAGCCTCTCCTCCTGGTAGTTCTGAGGAATCCAGGCAGCCCAGATGAGTGGGTTTTGCCCCAGTGAAACACATCGTCTCCACCAAGGGACAAAATACTTAGTTAAACGGGTCCTGCTCCCCATGCCACCCAACTGGGTGAGACCCCCCAACAGGGCTTGTCAGACACCCTATACAGGAGTGATCCTACTGGTATCAGACTGGTACCCCTAGAGGTCAGAAGTCCCAGAAGAAGGAGCAGGTGCCCATCTTTGCTGCTCTCCATCCTCTTTGAATGACATCTGCAGGCATGGGAGAGAATCAGATGAATAAGACCTGAAGTGAAACCCCAGCAAACTGCAGCAGCCCTACAGAAGAGGGACACTATTGAAAGAAAAACAAACAAGCATAAAGCAACAATAACAGCATCATCATCATCAACAACAACAAAAGGCCCCCACAAAAACCCCATCCAAGGGTCAGCAGTTTCAAAGAGCAAAACTAGACAAACTCACGAATGTGAGAAAGAATCAATGAAAAACCCAAAAAGTCAGAGTGCCTCTTCTCCTCCAAATGATGGCAACGTCTCTCCATTAAGGATGCAGAACTGGATGGAACATCAGATGGATGAATTGACAGAAGTAAGCTTCAGAAGATGAGTAATAAAAAACTATGACGAGCTAAAGAAGCATGTTCTAAATCAATGCAAAGAAGTTAAGAACTTTTATAAAAGGTTAGAGGAACTGCGAACTAGAATAACCAGTTTAGAGAGGAATATAAACGATGTGATGGAGCTGAAAAACACAACACAAGAACTTCATGAAGCGTACACAAGTATCAACAGCCAAATTGACCAAGTGGAAGAAAGGATATCAGAGTTTGGAGACCACCTTAATGAAATAAGATATGCAGACAAGAAGAGAGAAAAGGGAATGAAAAGGAATGAACAAAGCCTCCAAGAAATATGGGACTTCATAAAAAGACTAAACCTATGTTTGATTGGAGTACCAGCTGGAAACAAGCTGGAAAACATACTTCAGGATATTATCTAGAACTCCCCCAACCTAGCAAAACAGGCCAACTTGCAAATTCAGGAAATACAGAGAACAAAACAGGTCAACATGCAAATTCAGGAGCTGCAAAGAACATCATTAAGATACTCCACAAGAAGATCATCCCCAAGACATATAATCATCAGATTCTCCAAGGTCAAAATGTAGGAAAAACTGTTAAGGTCAGCCAGAGAGAAAGGCCAGGTTGCCTACAAAGGGAAACTCATTAGAATAACAGCAGACCTTTCAGTGGAAACTCTAAAGCCAGAGGAGATCGGGGCCATGTTCAACATTATTAAAGAAAATAATTTTCAACCCAGAATTTCATATCCAGCCAAACCAAGTTTCATAAGTGAAGGAGAAATAAAAGCCTTTTCAGACAAGCAAATGCTGAGGGATTTCATTACCACTATTTCATTAGCTCTGCAATCACTCCAGAAAGAATCACTAAACATGGAAAGGAAAAACCAATACCAGCCGCTGCAAAAACACACTAAATATAAAGACCAATGATGAAGAAACTGCATCAACTAGTGTGCAAATTAACGAAACGGCATCATGATGACAGGATCAAATTCACACATGGGCTAAATGGGCTAAATGCCCCAATTAAAATACAGAGACTGGAAAATTGGATAAGGAGTCAAAACTCATTGGTGTGCTGTATTCAGGAGACCCATCTTATGTGCAAAGACTCACACAGGCTCAAAATAAAGGGATGGAGGTAACTTTACCAAGCAAATGTAAAGCAAAAAAAAAAAAATGCAGGGGTCGCATGCAGGGATTGCAATCCTACTCTCTAACAAAACAGACTTAAAACCAACAAGGGTCAAAAAACACAAAGAAGGAAATTGCATAATGGTAAAGGTAACAATTCAACAAGAAGAACTAACTATTCTGAATATATATGCACCCAATACAGGAGCACCCAGATTCACAAAACAAGTTCTTAGAGACCAACAAAGAGACTTAGACTCCTACAAAATAATAGTGGGAGACTTTGTACCATTCCTTCTGAAATTATTTCAAGCAATTGAAAAGGAGGGAGTCCTCCCTAATTCATTTTATGAAGCCAGCATCATTCTGATACCAAAACCAGGAAGAGACAATACAGAATTTACCAGGAACTTAAAGATACTTAGAAAAAAAAGACAAGCAACCCCATCAAAAAGTGGGCAAACTGTATGAACAGACAATTCTCAAAAGAAGACATTTACATGACCAACAAACATATAAAAAAAAAGCTCATCATCACTGGTCATCAGAGAACTGCAAATCAAAACCACAATGAGATACCATCTCATGCCAGTCAGAATGACTATCAGTAAAAAGGAAACAATAGATGCTGATGAGGCTGTGGAGAAATAGGAATGCTTTTAAACTGTTGGTGGGAATGTAAATTAGTTCAACCATGTGGAAAACAGTATGGTGATTCCCCAAGGATCTAGAGACAGAAATATCATTTGACCCAGCAATCCCATTACTGGGTATATACCCAAAGTGGTATAAATCATTCTACTATAAAGACCCATGCACATGTATCCTATTTACAGGATCACAGCAATATTTACAATAGCAAAAACATGGAACCAACCCAAATACCCATTAATGGTAGACCGGATAAAGAAAATGTTTTCCACATGCACCTTGGAATACTATGCAGCCATAAAAAGGAATGAGATCATGTCTTTTGCAGGGACATGGATGAAGCTCGAAGCCATCATCCTCAGCAAATTAACACAGGAACAGAAAACCAAACACCACATGTTCTCATTTATAAGTGGTCGATGAACATTGAGAACACAGGGACACAGAGAGGGGAACACACACCAGGGACTGTTGCTGGGTTGGGAGTGAGGGAAGGGACCTTAGAGGATGGCTCAATAGGTGCAGCACACCACCAGGGTACATATATACCTATGTAACAGACCTGCACGTTCTGCATATGTATCCTTATTTTGTTTATTTTTTTTTAAATAAAAATAAAACAATTACAATTTTTCTAATTGTTGGCATGCTACCAATTTTTGGTTGGGAGCTCAAAATGTACATGTTTCTTTTGAAAAACAAATCATGCTTTAATATCGAGTTGAATGTTTAACTGCATTTTAGTTTTATTAGGTTGGAATTCATCTTGGAATAAATAAATATTAAAACAGTTTTATACAGACACATAACTATTCCTGGAAAATCATACATTCAACCTTGAAAATAAAGTTTCACAAAGATTTTTCCTATTCTTTTATCAATGAGAGTTTCATGTTGGAATTAATTATGTTTAATTATGTATTTAGAAGGTGACTTTAACACATAGAAAATAATTTTTTTTGAGACTGAGCCTCACAGCACTAATTTTAACTTAATTAGTTTATGCATTTGTTCAACTCACAGTTTTAAGGTCCTTGCCCTGTTTCAGAAATTACACGTCCTTATCTGTAAAAACAGAAAGATTAAGTCACACATATTAAACAGTTACTCGTGGCTGAAAGTGATAACGTAAGATGTGTGTAAGCATAGAATTTTAACTTTTATTGTCTTTAGGCTTCTTTTTGTTAGCTATCCCTACAGACAGAGGAAGATTTCAGGGAGTCAGGGCATTTTTTGTTTGTTTGTCTCAGTTCTATTCTCTCACTCTCCCACATCTAACCCATATCTAAACTATTGAATTTTATTCTCTTTCTGGATTAGAATTCTTTATCATTTCCAAGTTGAAATGTAGAGGGCTTTCTCTATTAACTGATATTTTAGGTAGTTATCTTTTTGATGACCAAGTCAACTGAGAATCTTCCAGTGTAGATGGCCCATAACCTTCCCCATGCCAGGTTTTATTTTCTATCACAAATGTAGGAACGTTGTCTCCTACTCTCAGTCTATTTGATTTGCTTCTGCATGCCACCTAGATGATCCCTAAACGCTGAACAACTTCAGAACTTTCTGTAACAGAACCAAGGGTGGAAGGAACAAATTTCAAGCTGTTATCCGCACCCTTATCCCACTCTGCACTATCTCTTGCATCCCAGGAAGTGTGAGACAAAAATGATTGGAAATGCCAAAATTCCAAGGATCCTTTATTTCTTAGACATTCATGACAACCTCTCTACAGCTCACACTATCCGTCAGGAGGGACATCCCCTTTGTTTCCTAGGACAAGCAGAGAATGGACAGGTAAAAGAAACGATAAATTCTTAGATTCTCTTCACTCCATTATTTTTCTCCCTCTTCACTTCATTTTGGAGTGCTCTTTAGCTCCAACAAATCTTAGGCATATGAGCTGAACAACTCAGTTTCATAAAGTCTGATGAGGTCCTGAATGTGTGAACTTCTTTTGCCATTCCTTCTCACCGAGTAGTTTAGGTGTATGCCAAAGTCAAGAGTAGATTTCTTCTTTAGGTTGGGCCTAATTTCTGAGGCAGAAATTTTAGGATAAAATATACCTAGAGATAAAATAAAAAACACTTTTCTATTACTGTTTTCTTCTTAAAACACTATTTCATAATTTTCATATATTATCATTTTGGTTTCTGCTGTCTTATGCAAGGGACTCTTTCAAAACTCTGCTAATTGGTTCCTCCACATTTTATGGAGCAGTAGAGAGAGGGTTTTATCACCAAATGGATCACCTCCTCAAAGGGAAGTAATGTTCAAAATATTTTAAAACCAGTCCCGAAAAGCATTTCATTATAACTCTATTACCGAATTAAAACAGGTTTCATGGTAGTATTTCCATGTCCTTCAGTATGAGCAGTAAAAGTAAGTCGATCAAATTTTTGAACCAAGTTTTCTCACTGGAACTTTGTAATCACTGCATGCTCCATTTTACTGTAATTATATGAAATTTATATTTCTGAGAAAAGTATATACATATTTTGGCAAAGTTTTCCTGGGAAAAATAGTTAACAGTTACACTTTGTTGTATTCATATTTTTTCCCACCTCCTAAGAAAGATAAAACTGTGAGAATGAGTATTAAAGAGTCACAGGTCTATGGCATATAATTTACCAAGGTCTCTTGAAACTCAGGCATTGAGGGAAGTTCTGTTAACCAAAGAGAGCAAGAGCAAGAGACTGTAAGAAATACATTGCCTCAGTATACTTTTTAGAAAGAAAAGGAAATATAGCTGGATACTTTTTACACATAATGAGAATGTTTTAAAGGAGGAAATTTTCACATTGATACTTATTGAATTCATGTTGTCCTTACTTTCTTATTTATAGTTTTTATTTGCTTCCTGGTCATAATTCTGTTTTTTTTTTAATTTCTTTTATGACTTTTGCTACAGTTATCAACATTTAAAAAATTATATTCTAGCCAAGTGACTTAGAATTTATGTATTTTATTTTTAACCTCCTTGTGTTTTTCTTTAAATAATTGAAAGGTATTTGACTTTTCTGTCTTCATTCAGATAAGGAAAACAACAGTAAAATGTATGATGGTGAGATATTTAACAGGTTTCATTTTTCTTTTTCTTGAGCCTTTCTTAGTCTCCACATTAACAACATCAACCACAGCAGCACCGATGACATCACTAGTATATTATTTGTGTTCTTTTTCTTTGTTAGCATAATCTTTTTAATAAAATATGAACAATTCCGTATGCTTAACTGCAAGTTTCACCTGACTTCTGTTCATCACTAAATTAATAGAATAACATTGTTTTAAGTCAGTATTAATGAGTTTGTGGATCTAAAGGTATGCCATTTATTGCTACTTCAGTATACACCAATATAGCCTTTCTGAAGGTCAGTTTTTCATTAAGTATCAAAATCTTTCAAAATCATTAAAATTGCCCTTAACCTTAAATATGATAATTATCCTTTTAGGGTTTCATCCTAGGAAAATAAATATGAACAAACACAACATTTTTTGCTAAAGGAATAATAGTTGCACATCTTAAAAATGCCACAATAACAGAAACCTTCTTCATGCACATGAATTTTGTGTTTTTTAATGGATGATACACTATTTCTAAGGTCAAATAACATGTTGACTGATTGCATTGGTAGATATTTAGTGACATGGATAAGGAATTGTGATTATAACACATTAAAAGAATAAAATGTACACTTACAAAACATGAAGTCTAATTTCATTTTTGTTCAAAAACAGATATACATGTGAAATGCTTATATGTATACATTTATCTTTACATACTTTGGGACATTTTGCATTAAAATGTTGACTTTCTGGGGGGCTGGTATCATGATTTGTAATTATTATTTCCTTCATAATATGTTTCTGTAGTTTCATGTATTTTGCAATGAATACTTAATTATTTTTGTAACAACTAACACAGTAACATTTAAAAAAATTTAAATCAGAATCTATAAAATAAAAGATATAAATATAACTGAATAAAATTATGCATATTTTTATAGCAAAAGATATCATTAGCAAGTGGTAAACAGGGTGAAATATTTGCAATACAATGCAATCACCTAAGAATTAATGGGCCAAAATATACAAAAAGCTATCTCAAACTGATAAGAAAGAATTACATCCCAAGCACAAAAATGCTCAGAAGAGATAAAGAGGCAAAATATAAAGGAGCAAAGTTCAAATAACCAAACACACAAAAACATAAAAATAAAAATTAATGCAACAATGATATATCAATTTTTACTTGTCTCGTTGGCCCAAACAAACGCATGTTAAAATCCAGTACTGGCAAGGACATAAATTACTATGGTCCACTTGAAAGATAAGCTAACAATATCTTCCAAGATAAAAACTAAACGTATCCTTTGTATTACTGTAATACATATACAAAAGGAGTGAAGGTGCTAGTACAGAATATATGTATTATGTTTTTTTCATCACTCAAAGTGCCACAAATGTGGAAACTGACATAACTATAATGCAGCTATTAAAAAGACCTGGATGGATTTCCACGGTGCAATGTCAATGAAGAAAAGTTGTTACCAAAAAAATTAGATGCCTTTTAATGCTATCTTTCTACAAATAAATGACATAAAACAGAAATGTAATACATTTTTATATGTATGTTTGTATTTGTGTAATATAGAGAAACATATATAAAGATTTACACTAAGCTATAGGTTACCTGAGGTTGGGATCCAGGTTGGAGAGGAGCTGGGAAACATGGAGGAAAAAAAAAAGAAAAAAGAAATATTGTATAATGTTAAGTGAAAGTTATATTACATTTTAATAAAAACGTGAACAAGAACTAGAAAGTAAGTTGCATTACAAAATGGATTTGATTAAATGGCAGTTCTTGTATTCCCATTGTATTATTCTTGTAAAAAAAATTCCTATTACAAGCCATAATCATTGGCAACTGATTTGTAAGATGTGGTGAGAAGACTGTCAGCTACACTTCTTTCTTTCCCTTGAAGAGATAGCCAGCTAACTCCGGAAGCCAGACCTGCCAATAAGCACCTATAGCCAACTTAAAACTCACTTTTATGAAGAGAATCTAATGCATAAGGTCACAGGTTTATCATTATGTCCTGCTTTGAGCTTTTCCCACCCTGCATTTATAAGTAAATCCTAGCCAAACTGTCCCTGTCTCTTTCTTGAATCAGTTAATCACACACTTATCTCAGGGTCTTTACAAATACTCTTCCCTTTGCTAGAAATATCCTCCCAGAAATAGTCATATGGCTTGACTCTTCCCATCATCAGCTCTCTGCCCAAATATTAATACCTTATAGCAAGCACTTTCCCTGATCTCTTGACCTAAAAGAAACAGCTTCCACTACTCACTCCAACAACAAAACATCCTAACTCACTTTACTCATTTTTTATAGCACTTATATTACCTGGCATATTTGATGTTTATATATTCGTTTACTTAATGCCTAAATTCTTTCTGATAAAACGTGCATTCCATGAGATACTTTGTTTTGATTACTATATTTTCAGTATTTTCAGTTCCTAGAACAGTATCTGATAGCTATTGTGGAATGCATTAATTAATGAATTTTGAATGGATTAATTAATGCATTTACAGAGACACAAAAGAAGAAAGTACTACATTTTTTTAAAGTGCTTTCTTTAAAAGGCTAACCTCATGTAAGGAGACATCTCTGTGATTATTCAGTGTCTACGGAGGAGAGATAGTGTAAGAGTACTGTTTTGCTTCTGTTTTAGGGCAACAAAACTGAAGAGAAATTGTCTTATAATAGAAAGGCATGGAAATTGTAAGTTACCTTGAATATTGTATACTTGTGCCAACATCTACCACCCTTATCCCCCACAGCACTCAGAGGAGCAGTCAAGGGCTCCATGCTATGGTTCATTAAATGAGGATGCACACGAGAAAATAAAGTTACAGCCTTTGAAAAGATTATCCTGCACCAGTCTTGCACAGAACAGACAAAGCCACTGACTACTGAAAGATGGATATGGGTTTTAACTATGTGGATGGTATGCAGCCATGATGGATTAAGGACTAAAAGCCCTTCCACCTTTTCTCTGAGCCTCAGGTAAGCTGTTCCAATTGCCTAACCCAAAGAAAAAGAGGGGACATACATATTATTTGAAATTAAATTTTCACCCACCCTGTGGATGAAGTACCGTGGAAACCTATTTAAGTAGTGTTAATTTAAATATAGTTTGAAATGTGATTTTAGCTAGTGGTGATCACTTTTCCAAACTTTTAAGTATTATATTCCTCTGCTATGGCTATAAAGAACTATACACATTCAGACAGTTTATCTCTGTATATTTCTATTTGGCATACACACACATACCCACACACTTACCCTTTAAATATATAAATAAATGGATTGATAAAGATATGTAACTAAACACAAAAAATGTCGAGCAAATATATAAGGTCGTGCAAGTTCTGTTTTATTTATATAACCAGAGAAGATAGTCTATGCTGCAGAATGTCTGTAGTCTTTCACAAATTCATATAATAGGTAATAGTTTGAAATTTGAAATTATTTTTTAAGTATCAACTGTGTCTTAAATTTATTGAAGTCAGAGTCAGATTTCACACTTAATAATATGGTCAACAGTTTCCTACAATATTACAGGAATAAATACTTTGCCTATAGATTAATGATCATGATGTGCTGGTAATTTCTGGTTTTATAAAATAAATGTGACATTTATTTTATACCAGGTTTCTAGGAAGTAAGATTTAAACCTGCTAAATGTGGTATCATTTCTGGAATTGCTAAGAACGGCTGTGCAGTGTATCTATGTGCACTATGTGCTGATTACAATCCTTGAATTTGAAGCTAACCTCAATTTTAGGCCATCTGTGAACCTTTTGGAAAATTAGTTTGCAGGTTGTATGTGGAACTTCCAAAGTTACTACTAATTTGGCAAATAAAAGTGAATATCATGAGATTAACTTCAAAGGTATATTTTAGGTAGTTTTAAAAAACCCTGAGCAGGTAAAGCATAGGCAACAGAAGAGTCAGGGAAATTAAACAACTAAATAGTAAACTTAAAAAGGCTTCTGGGAAGATTAATTTCTCTGTAAATCTCAAACATAACACAGAAAGGAAAACCAGAGAAGAAGATATAGAAGTCTCAAATATTCAAAAAATGATCTTTGTCCCTGGAGAGGGACAAAAATGTGGTGAATAATATTACCGAAACTCTGGGAGTATAATCACGCTCATGCCCCAAGCCTGGATGTACTGTCAAGCAGTTATATAGGCTGTTTCACCTCTGCACAAGCTGTGTCTTTCTAGAAATGAATGGTTTCAAGTCAGAAGAAAATGCCACAGCAGGAAAAAAGCATTGGAATCTTAGCCAGGATTCATTACTAATATGATATACCAATAACAGACACTGGAAACCAAAAATTGACAAACATTCAGGAAATGAGTGCTAAAGAGGCAGTCTTTAATATAATGTTGGCTGGGCATGGTGGTTCATGCTTGTAATCCCAACACTTTGGGAGCTCAGGCAGGCAGATTAATTGAGGTCAGGAGTTTGAGATCAGCCTGGCCAACATGGCAAAACCCCATCTCTACTAAAAATACAAAAATTAGCTGGGCGTGGTGGCACACGCCTGTAATCCCAGCTGCTTGGGAGGGTGAGGCTGGAGAATTGCTTGAGCCTGGGAGGCAGAGGTTGCAGTGAGCTGAGATTGTACCACTGCACCCCAGCCTTGGTGACAGAGTGAGACTCCGTCTAAAAAAAAAAAAGAATTTGTGTACAATGGACTAATGGACTGAATGTTTCTTTTCTCACCAAATTCTTATGTTGAAATCCTAACCCTCAACGTGATGGTATTAGGAGGTGGGGCCTTTGGGGGGGTGATTAGATCATGAGGGCTTTGCCCTAGTACAAGGTCATGAGGAATTAGTGTGTTAATAAAAGATGCTCCGGAAAGCTCCTTTGTACTTTTACCATGTGAGAATGTAAGGAGAAGGTGCTATCTAGGAACCAGGGGACTGGTCCTTACACGGACATTGAATCCCCTGGAACCTTGATCTTGGACTTCCCAGACTCCAGAACTGTGAGAAATAAATATCCTAGTTTATAAGCCACTCAGTTTATGGTAGTTTGTTATAGTAGTTGGAACAGACTAGGAAATATTGTTTATCAAGCAAACAACTTCAAGAATTGTGGTGGGCTATCTGAATCTAGGGTTTGAGGAGTAGTAAAAACCAGAGAACACCGCCAGAAGGCTGGGGAAAAAGGTCTTAACTTAAAACCAAATTAGATCCCACAGCCCAGAGAACCCTCATCTCAGGGGTTTTAGATTCAGGAGGCATGGTTCAGGTTCATTTTCAACACGTGAGAGCAGGAACAAAAGTGAGTAGCATGCTAGTCACCAAGCCCACCCTGTCTGAACTTATCCCTCAGAAGATAGGGTAAAGAAAAAGGAGGAGGAGAGAGAGAGTCCCTTTCTCCATGCAGGAGGAAAGCCAGGCACAGATGGTGATTTCTGTGTCACCAGACTAGACCCTGCCAATTTGGGGATTTCGAAACTTTTTATAGCAGTTGCCACTCTGGAGGCTTTTTGGAAGTCAGGTTTGAGCAGTCTTTCCTGAGAGTGGGCTAAAAAGGTGCGGGGATGCAGATATACCGCCAAGTGCGCACACCCACTAAATTGGTAACTGACTGCAAACTTGATGCAGAATCTAGGAGTCATCCTGAAAGTTGAAGAGAACGCTTCTCAGCCTCAGAGGAGGAACATTTCCAAAAGAGCTGCAAATACTTTAAGGCAGTCCTTAAGCCCTTATTTTTTTTTATTTGTTCTTTAGGGAAAGATGGACTTATCATTGTATATTTTACTCATGAGGAGAACACAGAATTAGTAATGGGAAATATGGCCTGCTTGCACTCAGGAAGATAGAAAAAGGTTAAAAAGACAAGCTTCACTTGTCCTCCAAGAGTCAGGTCAGTCTGTACCCAATGCTTTCTCTCCTCAGGCAGCCAGGGTCAGGAAGGGACAAATAAAGCTACTTGAAAACCGTGACCCATCCCAGGCCTCGGTGAGGAGAGTGACTTATATTACAATATTCCCCTGTCACCTGGTGAATGCTGAGTAGAGGGGCTACATTTTCTATTGCTACAGACTAGAAATCTCGAAGAACTTAGTAATTTTATGGATGAGAAAGATTGAGGTTGAGAATCAGCCCACACTTCCTGTTAAAATGCAATCATTATGTAGGTACCTTCATGCCAAATATGACTAATTATCAACCTCCCATTCTGACTTCTAGATTGGATGGTGCTATTTTGAAAGGAAGAAAGTTGCCGTAAATCAGAGTAAAATACCCCACTCTTGAAGATCACAGGTAAATACAATCCTCACAGACAGATTCTCCTTTGTATGTTGAGGGGAGAAATAATTTATGTCTGAGAAACTCACCACAGAACAAAAAGTTAATCTGCACTCCACTTCTCGGGAGAAGTAGGTGAAATAAAGGATTGAAAATACTTTGTTTTATTTCTTTTCTTATGTGGACTCAAAAAATGGACTTGAAAAAGGATGTGGTAGAATACTCTCTTGAGGTATTATGTTTGTTTTTTGTTATTTAAAATTATTTCAAAATATACAAAAAATAAGGGTTTATATAAGTTATATCTTTGATTTAAAGGATGATAGTAAAAATCACACTGTATGCCCAAAGTAAAGCTTATAAAGAGAACATAAAATACTTGAAAAAACTATTGTAGCTCCCAGTGTGCCTTTCTGTAAACTCTTACCCTCCCTTCCTCCAAAGATTCCCATATCCTGAATTTTGAAGTTATTTCTTTGCTTTTTATTACAATTTTTACTACAGGTGATGTTGTGTGTGTATATGTTTATACGTGTGTATATAATGATATATATGTAAACAAACACATAAATATATAGAGAAAGTAACAAGAAGGAAGGCTGCACCCTTGAATCACCGCTTGGAGAAGAGTAGTTCACCAATTAGGAATCAATGAGATTTTGAGGCTTGTTACCTTATCTGATGTAATTATTTTATTCAGATCTTCATTACAGTTCCTGATTTTTCTGTTTAGTTCATCTAATAATTTAAAAAGCGTGTTCGGCCGGGCGCGGTGGCTCAAGCCTGTAATCCCAGCACTTTGGGAGGCCGAGACGGGCGGATCACGAGGTCAGGAGATCGAGACCATCCTGGCTAACACGGTGAAACCCCGTCTCTACTAAAAATACAAAAAAAAAAAAAACTAGCCGGGCGAGGTGGCGGGCGCCTGTAGTCCCAGCTACTCGGGAGGCTGAGGCAGGAGAATGGCGTAAACCCAGGAGGCGGAGCTTGCAGTGAGCTGAGATCCGGCCACTGCACTCCAGTCCGGGCGACAGAGCAAGACTCCGCCTCAAAAAAAAAAAAAAAAAAAAATAAATAAAAAAAAAAAAAAAATAAAAAGCGTGTTCAAATTACGTACTACGGTAGTACATGTGTCTGTTTGATTCTCCTCATATTTTTGGTTTTGCATAGCTTTCAGATAGATAAAAATAAGTTTAGAATTGTTATATCATCCAGTCGAATTTACCTCCTAGACATTACGTAGAAACTGTGCATGTATGGTTATATGTTTGTGTCCGATAATGCTTTTTACCTTAATTTATATTCTGTCTTATAGTATAGTTACGTGAGTTTTTTGGTTAGCATTTTCCTGCCACATCTTTTCAATCTTTTTGCTTTCAACCATTTTGTTATCTTATATTTTATACATGTCTTGCATAAACAAGTCCAGATTATTTTGGTCTTTTAACTAAATAATGTATTTATATTTATTGTGTATAAATATATTGATATGAATATGTTGGTATATTTGGGTTTATCTGCTACCTTATTTCAATGCCTCTATTAGGCTTTTTCTATGCTTTTGTTTTCTTATTTTCTTGCTTTATTTGAATTGAGTTTTGTGTTGTTTGTCTTGTTTTATTACCTCGTTCTATTTTGTCTCCAAGAAGATTGAAAGTTATAGAAACTATTTATATTCATTTTGTGGTTATATGCTTGCTTAACTTTCAAAAGACTCAAGTTAATCATATATATTTTTTGGTTTTTGGTTTTTGTTTTTGAAACAGAGTCTCGCTCTGTCACCCAGGCTGGAGTGTAGTGGTGGGATCTCGGCTCACGGCAAGTTCGGCCTTCCGGGTTCACACCATTCCCCTTTCGCAGCCTCCCGAGTAGCTGGAACTACAGGGTCCCGTCACCAAGCTCGGCTACTTTTTGGATTTTTAGTAGAGACGGGTTTCACCGTGTTAGCCAGGATGGTCTCGATCTCCTGACTTCGTGATCCCCCTGCCTCGGCCTCCCAAAGTGCTGGGATTACAGGCATGAGCCACCGCGGCCCCAGCCCTAATCACATATCTTTATCCACCTCATGAAAAATGCAAGAACCTTAGAATCTTAATTTCAGTGTCTTAATTGTTGCACAACATTCTTATTTGTTGTTTTTCTTTTAGCCCTACAAATTAGACATTGCTTATATTTTATTAACTTGGTGTTTGCTTTAATTTGCCCAAATATTTTCCTAACTTTTTATACATTTTAAGCAATTATCTGTCATATTTTTTATCCTGAATTTTGTTTTTAAGGAATTTCTTCAGTGAAAGTCAGTTAATACATTTATTGTATTTTCATTCTTGAGATACTTACATTGGGTATATACAAATATGACAGTTTTTCCTCCTGGCACCTTGAAAACAAATAATTCTATTGTCTTCCAGTTTCTATTGCTCTGTTGGGAAGTCATAGTTTTAAAGTTTTTCCTTTCAAAAAAGCTATCTTTTCTTTCTAACTATTTTGACCATCTTCTCTTGGTTTTAGAATTACATGTATTCATTACAATGCATTTATCTCAGCTTCTTTTCATTTATCCTTCTTGAGAACTCTTTAGCTTCTCTACTTAAGCATTGCTATCTTTCACGAATTTTGGAACATGCTCACTCAAACATTACCTTCTTTACTAATCCTTCCCTCCACGTTCTCCTATCATTTCATATTAAACTCAATTTTGGTATATGTTAGGTCTTTTTGTTCTTTATGTGTCTTAGTTTTCTTGTTTTTCCATGTCTTTATTTTTCTGTGCTTTATTAGGGGTAATCTCTTCAGATAGATCTATACCCATTTTCTAATGTTCTCTCTTCATCTATGTCTGTTTAAATCATCTATTGAGTTTCTAATTAAAATCACTATGTATTTTTTTAATTATATGAGAATTATTTACTTATTTTTTCAATCTTTCTTGTCAACTATGGCAATGTTGTTGTTAATTAATCTTATAGTCTATTCTCTTTTTGTAATTTAAACATTTTTAGCATGCTTACCTTTGCATTATTTGTTTGATAGTTTTGCTATCTCCAGTGTCCGTGAGTTTGATTCCACACCTATTTTCTATTTTAGATCATTCTGGATCATTTGTCATCTTAATATTTTTAGAAAATGTGTCATTATAAGCTAATATTTCTTGGAACATTATATGTAGGAATAATTTGAGTTTAACATGCTTTTTTCAAAGAGAATATTTCTCGGTTCTGTTCACTCCCCATGATGCACTACCTCACTGGAGCTTTTTAGAAGTAAATTACATGCTTGGATTTATGGTCACACGCTGCAATTATGGTTGGTGGTTAGATATTCTTAGAAGAGACTTCCTTCCTTCTTTCTTTCTTTCTCTTTCTTTCTCTCTCTCTCTTTCTTTTTCTTTCTTTCTTTCTTTCTTTCTTTCTTTCTTTCTTTCTTTCTTTCTTTCTTTCTTTCTTTCTTTCTTTCTTTCTTTCTTTCTTTTTT
>NW_012118966.1:518684-520509 GCF_000951035.1 Colobus angolensis palliatus | reverse complement strand
TTTCAGTGAGCTGAGATCACACCACTGCACTCCAGCCTGGTAACAGAGCAAGGCTCCATCTCAAAAAAGAAAAAAAAAAAAAAAAAGAAAGAAAGAAAAAAAGAAGACATTTTATTCCATGTTTCACCCGAGTAATTACCCAGCTGTGGCTCAACAGGAGCAAGTACTAAATGTGAAATATTATTTTTATTAGCTGTTATTTCTACAGGTACCTCAGCTTGCTTTAAGGAATTATATATATCTATTGCACCACTTGATAGGTTACTATAAAGTTTTGGCTTTACTTTCAGTTTTCAAAGTTTCTGACAGAATTTTCTGTAGGAAACTAATAATACTTTTTAAACAGCTTCTGAAGTCCTTGCGTATGATTGCTGTAATATTCTCTAAAAACTACTAAAATTTGGTATGACTTTCTTATTTCAATATTGAAATAACTGGGCTGTGTAGTAATAAGCTTTGTTGGGATTTTCTCCCTTACAGCCCACTGATATTCTGAAATGCACAACTTGAGCTGGTTAGGATATAATTTCTTGATTTATTCTCAAACAGCAACAACAACAACAGGCAGAAGGATCTGTTATTTTTCTTTCCTTGGGAACATTTCTAAGCCTAATGAAATTTTTAAAAGGTCGAGTAAAGGTTTGCTGATTTCTTTGCTCTTTTCCCTTAATCTTCTTAATGCTTTGTATGCCATCTAAAATTGGTGCTTTATCAATTTCAAGTGCATTTTTGTCTTTTTAGAAAATCACCCCTATTTTTCTTTGTTGCTTAACTTGTCTGTCTTGTCTGAAAAACAAATCAAATATCTGAATCAATGGAGTACCCTATTAGTATAAATCTATTTAAGTTATGACTCAATATTTTTTCCTGAAAATGATAAATTTGCTTTTGTTAATGCATTGGCACATACACAAATTACAGATAGGAGATTATAAATCTCAAAGTTATGCTTGTTACCTTCTTCAGAAACAATATTAAAATATTCTTAAAAAACATTTCCCATAAGATTATAGATATTTGGGCAAATAAGTCATCTTCCCATTAAACAATTAGAGTTATTTTCCTGTTAATACGGAAAACATTTCCTGGTAATATCAGACATGCAACTCTCTGAAAATAACTTGTATGTATTTGAAAGCATCATAAACTTTCTTAGGCCATGATAATTTATAAAATTATTGCCACAAAATAATAACTCAAGTTGTGGTCACCAAGAACAATATTTAACATCATAAATAACAGAAAACATTCCTGTCCCTTTTTTTTCTACGAGGTAAAGTATGTTTTACTAGTGCGTATCTTTATTGATATGACAGCTTATCCAAGAAAAAAATAGTCTTGCTTTTCATCTGTTATTTACTTGATGCTTTTCTCAAGTACATACTGTAAATGTACTTATAACTGAAAATGAGGAGAAATACCTAACACATATCAAATACTTGTCTTATGACAGGTATCTTTCATAAATTATCATAAGCCTTTCTCCAAAACAATTCTCAAGGAAGATGTTTTTCTATATTGTATTATTTTTTCTTTTTCTTTTTTTTTTATTATTATACTTTAAGTTCTGGGGTACATGTGCATAACGTGCAGGTTTGTTACATATGTAAACTTGTGCCATGTTGGTGTGCTGCACCCATCAACTCGTCAGCACCCATCAATTCGTCATTTATATCAGATATAACTCCCAATGGAATCCCTCCCCCCTCCTCCCGAATGATAGGCCTCGATGTGTGATGTTCCCCTTCCCGAGTCCAAGTGATGTCATTGTTCAGTTCCCACCTATGAGTGAGAACATGCGGTGTTTGGTTTTCTCTTCTTGTGA
>NW_012118966.1:437002-514949 GCF_000951035.1 Colobus angolensis palliatus | reverse complement strand
GAGCCTATGTATGTCTCTGCATGTGAGATGGGTCTCCTGAATACAGCAGACTGATGGGTCTTGACTCTATCCAGTTTGCCAGTCTGTGTCTTTTAATGGGAGCATTTAGTCCATTTCCATTTAAGGTTAATATTGTTATGTGTGAACTTGATCCTGCCATTATGATATTAACTGGTTATTTTGCTCGTTATTTGATGCAGTTTCTTCCTAGCCTCGATGGTCTTTACATTTTGGCATGTTTTTGCAATGGCTCGTACCGGTTGTTCCTTTCCATGTTTAGGGCTTCCTTCAGGGTCTCTTGTAAGGCAGGCCTCTATATTGTATTATTCTTTGACAGAAAGCAAATTAATAACCAGTGGATATTAAGTAAATGTATCAAAAGAGAAACAGCTGGTAGACTGAAGAGCCAAGATTTATGTTTCAGGTCAGGACTTTCTGACTCACAAGAGCACAGCATAAGCTGAGAGAAAGGACATTTCTTCCACTATCTTTCATTCATGGTGGATGAGGAAATGCACCTTTAAAACATTATGGCATTGTCAAACCAGAAATGTATATGGGTTCCTTAGACTGCTCCATTTAGGAATGCCTTTGGTTGCAAATAAGAAAATCCCACACATGCGTCACCAAATGACATAAATGGGATTTATTTGTAATATATAAGAAAAAGTTTAGGGATTGATTAGTGTAGATGTTCAGTTATCATTCTTTTATATATATTTTGCTTAGATTTTTTTTCTTAGATGCTGTTCTTATTGCTTTTTGTCCTCATTTTTGTAGCCTCATGGTAATAATATGGCTACTGTACCCTCAGGCATCATATCCATGTGCCTGTTACAGGCCGGTGGAAGAGGAAAATAAAGGGATACCACCGGTCGACTTCTTCTTATATTTCATTGACTTAAAAAGTGTCACATACACCTCTCCAGCTGCAATGGAAGCTAGGATATGAACATATAATATTTGTATTAGAGAAGGGATAATGTGATTGGAAAGAGAATTTTGAACATCTCATCTATAATGTACACTATACACACATTATCTTACATACCTTTTTGTTTTTTCTCGGAGCTAACTCAAACCTATGTTTTCTTTCACCTCTGTATTCAGTTATTTAAGATATATTAATTCAGTATCTATTGCTGGGTGCTTTAAATACATCTGTGATTAAAAAGACAGCGTCTAACTTAAATAAGCAAAATCAATTACAGATGATTTTCAAGTCTATTTGTAAAAGTAAATGGAAAAAAACTTTATGAAGTAAAGATAAAATAATCTTTTAATCTTGGAGTAGGCAAAGATTTCTTAAAGAAGTCACAAAAATACTAACTATATAAGAATAGATTAATATGTTTAATTATATTAAGAGAAGTTTTCTGGTCATCAAAAACATAATTCCTAGAGTGCAAAGAGATCCTATAGCATGGAAAAATAGTCAATACACATTTCAATATATATCGAAAAATATATATATATTGTTTAAAATCTTATACAATCAATTAAAACATACACAAATCAACTGAAAACAGGCAAAATGTGAATAAATATTTGATAAAAAGAATATATAAATGTCTATAAATGTACAAAAAGGTGTTTAAGTATGTTAATCATCAAGGAATTCAAATTAAAGCAATAATCATATTCTACTACATATCCATCAGAACAGCTACAGTGAAAAAGACTGAAAATATCCAATGTTTGTAAAGAAATCTCATTTGGAGAAACTGAAACTGTTTAGTGAGAATTCAAATTGGTACACCCACTCTAAAACTTGTTTGGGACAATATTGCCTATGACTAAATATATGCACTTTATGGACTAGTATTTCCAACCCTAGGTATATTTCCAAAATAAATCCAGACATATGCCCATGAATAGACATGTAATAAAGTTTATAGCAATATTATTCATAACAACCAACCCTGGAAATAACCCAAAGGTCTATCATTGGTAGAATGGATGCATAAATTATTTTCTATTTATACAGTGGAATATTATTCTGTAATAAAAACAAACAAGTTAACAATTGCATGCAGTAGTGTGGATGAATCTTATAAATATGTGTTGAAAGGTGAAACAGCCTTAGAGCATGATATGGTTTGGCTATGGCCCCACCCAAATCTCATCTTGAATGGTAACTACCATATTTCCCACGTGTTGTGGGAGGGTCCTGGTGAGACAGAATTGAGTCATGGGGCTGGTTTCCCCTATATTATTCTCGTGGTAGCAAATAAATCTCATGAGATCTGATGGTTTTACAAGAGATTTCCCCTTTTTCTTGGTTATCATTCTGTCTTGCCTGCCACCATGTAAGATATGCCCTTTGGCTTCCACCATGATCCATGAGGCCTCCCAGCCACGTGGAACTGTGAGTCCATTAAACCTCCTTTTCTTTATAAATTACTGAGTCTTGGGTATGTCTTTATCAGCAGCATGAAAATGGACTAATACAGAGCATTATATCTATATAAAGCACAAAAAGAGGCAAAATAACCTATGCAGTTAAACTCAGAGTGGTAGTTAGGCCTTGGAAGAAGAAAAAGAAACAGGAATGGAGAATAAAGTGAACTTTCTCAGTGCTAGTAATAAACTAAAATAAAAATATTGGTGATCATTACACAGCTGTTCTATATGAGAGAATACATCATGCTCCACATTTATAGTATATTTACTTTCCTTTCTGAGCATTATCCTTCGATTTTTAAAAGTTTAAAATAAAAAAAGAAGGAAAAGACAAATCAAACAGCTCTGACATGGAACTCATCAAGGTTGACTAACAGGAGAGACATTAAACAGTAATCACAAGCATAACTCTGTTAATATGAGTTTTGCCAAGCAGATTAAAGGATAATTGCAAGTCTTTCGAAGAGAGTTAAGCAAGCCACTGTAATGAATTAGAAAGACACTATAATGAACCTGAGGATTGGAGAGTCTCTGAAAATTTCTCTGAGGAAGTAAGACCAAAAATATCACTTAAAGCATGAGCCCATAAACTAAGAAAATGGCAGTGCAAATAGGAAGAAGTGAACTAGTGTGCTGCTTTTGGAATTACAATACTGCTATTTTCTCACTTCTATGTAACATACTATCTACCAAGTTTCTCATCTTCCAACAATTATGCCTACAATCTCCTCTAAGTCCTTTATATATGGGCTTCCTAAGTCCTTTGTAAATAGGCTTCTGAAACTGATAAGTAGTGATGGATTTAATGTGGAAGATGAGAAGAAGAGATATATGTTAGAGACCACAGGTTCTGTGGTGAACCTAGATGTGCCAGCTCAAAGTAGAAATACTACAAGAAGAAGTTGTTAGGAGGCCAGATGGAGAGTTGAAATTTGGCCTTGGTAAAGTACTCATCCAGGAGGCAAAACTATTTTGACTGAACAGATTGATTTCTCAAAAACTGACAAGAGATTAGCTGAATTCAATTACTTGCCAATAACACTGAAATAACTTCTTGATAACTATGTACTGATTGAAAGAGATTATAAATAAGACATATCAAGATGCTATGCTCCATATATCAGTCAGGGATCAACCAGAGAAACAGAACCAGTAGG
The DNA here is from genome assembly GCF_000951035.1 of Colobus angolensis palliatus. Classification (NCBI taxonomy): domain Eukaryota; kingdom Metazoa; phylum Chordata; class Mammalia; order Primates; family Cercopithecidae; genus Colobus; species Colobus angolensis. The sequence continues at coordinate 511,389 of NW_012118966.1, read as the reverse complement.
AGATACATACTGTAAGGAATTGGCTAACATGATTTTGGAAGGTGACAATGCAAGTTTGAAAGCCCTAAGGCTGGTCTTTAGGAAGGGCAGACTGGAATGCTGGGACATGAGCAGAAGATAAAACTGGGGATGATGGGGCATGGGCTATGCGCAGGCAGTTTTTTCCTCCTCAGGGAACCCTCGGTTTTGCTCTTAAAGTCTTTCAACTGATTGAATCAGGCCCACACAGATTAACTAAAATGATCCACTGAAGATCAACTGTTTGTAGACTTGAATCTCATATACGAAATGCCTTCACACTAACACCTAGGCTAGTATTTGGTTGAATAACTGGGGACTACAGCATAGCCAAGTTGATACATTAAACTTCCTTTTATACTGCAATATATATGATTATTTAATTTTGTTAAGTTTTAATTTTTCTTTGCTTACATCAGGCAGAGATATCAATATAATCAAATACATTAGTGGTCCATTTGCATTAACTCTTTCTATATATTTATTTTAACATGTATGTACTTGAAAATACCTGCTTTTAAACTTTCTCTTTACTTATTTTAATGGACTTTTCCCCCCAGTACTCTTGCCTACAAGAGTGACAGCATTTTCTGAATGCTCTAGTATAATTTGAAAAAACAAGCCTCTACCTCTTTGATATGCTAATATCAGCCTCTCTGGGTATCAGGAATTTCAATGTTCTGTAAAAATAACTGTTTAAAAAAATTCATATTTATATATTTGAATGTACAAAGCTATTTTATTTCTCACTTTTACATTTGGTGCATGAGTTTTTCAATATTATCACATGGTAAACCGTTATCTTTCCCCTACCCCTCTGGTCTACTTTGTTGTGAAAAGACAAAACAACCACATTTCTATTAACATATTTGTTGAATGAACAGCAGTAGATTTATTTTACATTATTTTTTATAACATTAAGATTTTAAATATTCTTTTAAGTTTTCATTCCTAATTTTCTGTAAAAATATAACTCTGCAGTATAATTTTAATAATAATCTAAATGAGAAGAGAATGAAGCACTTTAGGAGTTCAGAGAAGAAAGTGAATGGCTCTTACTAGAAGATATAGGAAATATTTTATTGACTAGGATATAAATTTGTCTTGGTCTTGCAGTACATGACCTGACAGGTTGAGAAGGAAATACTTCATTTTGGAAGAGAGGAATAGATTGTGGACAAAAGCCCAGAGGAATAAAAGGGCTTGAAATATTCAAGTGAATGGTAGAAGTTTAGTGTAAATGGAGAATTGAGTGCATGAAGTAGAATCAAGAAAGAAATCAAGTTGCAGAAGTTGGCTGGGTTAGGAATTGGATTTGCGTTTCAAACTAAAGAGTGAGTAGTCAATAGAAAACCATCAAGCCTATTTAGGCTTTTAAGCCTTGCTGATATTTATCTATCCCCAGTGTCCCCAAGCCTACACAGTCCATGATACCTAGCTGGCATTCAATAAATACCTTTGGTGATGGAACACATCCTGTGTGGTGTATGAAAAACAGATCTGTTTTTAAACAAAAGAGCTCTTCTGGTTGTAGTAGAGAGAGATTTGCACGGTGATAGTGAGAAATGGGTGGCAGAGACGAAATAGGAGTTCAGAAGAGAAGAGACTGGGTTTGAGAACATTTTTTCTAACTATATGCATTTTGAAAGATAGATTTTATATTAGTATGAAAAGTTCAAAAATATTTTTATGAAAAAGAGCCAGTTGTGCATTGTTGCATTGAATCACATTGAAACCTGTCTGTGAGCAATAATGTTTACAAATATCTAAAACTATATCAGTTGGGGAGTAGTATTATGGCATTTCAAAGAGGTTTTTATATATTTTTTGTGTTAAGAGAGATTCTGAAAAATGTTTTCAAACATCGGATCAAAGTTATGACTTTCCCAACATATTTTTTAGTGACAGCAAAGATATTCAAGAGATAACTAGAAATTGGATCTGAAATATTACTCTAGCTCTGGGATTGCATTCTGTTTTCTGCTGATGAACAATTGGTTTTTATCCAAAGGTAATGCTTTCTTATAGGCTGGAGTATCCCACTGTGTCTCTGAAAACTTTTTATCCTCTTTGCGTAAATTGATCCCAAAGATTAAAGAATTAGTAGTTGTGATTTAAAGTTGTATTTACTGACACTCATTCTTATTGAGTATAAAAACAGATTGATGACCAATTTGCTTTAATCCTCTTCCAGAATGGGTGGGGTTATTTCAGAATATTCGTTGGTTAGCTTTTTCCCCGGTGTCTGCTGACTTTAACACCCTGGACAAACTAATTTGTTTTTAAATTGTGTGATTTTGAATAGATACTGCATACCAGAAAACAGAAAAGAAAAATCCCTCTGAGCTTACATTTTGCTTAAAATTATAATGGAGTTGAAGTTGAAATAAAGCCAACCCTAGCAACGATTCCATGCAAACAAGTAACACATATGAAAAAATACCTTTTAAAAATGTTAACAAATGTGATTTTTAAAATACATTTCTCTAATCATTAATTTATTTAAGAAGAAACTTTGATAGGAAAAACTTACATACTTTCAGAACGACCTAAGTGAAGTATAGATGAAGAAATTTATCCAGACATGTGGAAGCAGAGAGAGAATGTTTTGTTTGATAGATTCTTCAATATCAGATAGGTTTCAATAACTGCCTCACTTCAATCATAGATCAAGACTTTTTGGGAGTGTATCCAGTCTTTCTTTTTCTTTTTGGATCCTTTCCTGACAAAGACTTTTGGCATAGTGCAAACCTCAATTTTATCTTCATTCCCACATAGCAGGAATAGTATATTCTAGTAAATTAGTTTGACTGAGGCATTTGTCTTCATCATTTTTACTGTTAAAAATTCAATCTAAACTTCAAGTTTGACTTTTTACAACTAATTCCATTCCTCTCTCAGCATGCTCAAGAGCCCCTAAGATGTGTACCTACTGTCTACCTAATGTGATTTCACAGATACATCTTTAAATGGTTAATTAGGCCTTAGGTTCTGTCTTCATTCATTAGATAATAAGTAAGTTCATGCTGAATTAGGTGATCAAATTTACTCATAAATCAATAAGTGCAGGATCAACTGAATATGATTACCTCTCATTTAATATCAAGATGTTCACGGTGGGGCAAAAGTGCATTCAGGCCCTCTATGTTTGATACAGGTAGACACAGGTAGATTCCTTGCCATAGAAAGCATGGATTATTTGTTCTTCCAGAATTATTTAATGCATACTGAGGGCACTAAGCACTGTGGTTTTTGTAGGAATTGGAAAGAGAGAAAAAGTAAATCTTCCATTTTTCCTGAATTTTCAGAATTGTATTAGATTTATTTTAAATTTTTCAGTGTACCGATTTACCAAATTGAGCCCAAGAAAGTGATTGGGCACAATAAAAAGAGCTATGTACTTTGTAAAGTGGAAAGGTGCCTTTGTATAGCAACTTTAGTACCAAATGAGACTGAAGATGGATGGTTAGGTGTGGAGCAGTGGATGATGGAGACATTTCAGGTAATGATTGAACTGTACTATAGTACTCACGTTATTTTTCATAAATAGAAAATACTTGCATTAACTGGCTAAAATTTTCAATGATTGCTGCTATGCGGATCAAGTGCATAATACATGATCGTATTTGCACCAAATCTTAACCAAAGAATGTACAAACCTCACCAGTTGCCCATTTTTTTAAGTCAAGGCATCATGTGAATACTAGTGAGAATGACACCATTTACTCTATTAGAAGAACAATTGCAGAAAGATTGCTTTTTCTATAATTTGCTTCCATGCAAAATGGTTGCAAATGGGGAAATTAACAAACTCTTCACTTATCAGTTACTTTTAATTTATGTCTCTGTTTCTGCTTTGCTATGATAATTCTTTCCAGTCTTGTCATTAGCAATCCTCTAGGTGTTCTCCAGTCTCTAACTTTTCACCTTCTTCAACTTCTATCTTACAGCATTGTTTACTTCCAAACACAAGTTACAGTTTAACCTGATGACGGCTTAAACAGAAGTGAACCTCTTTGATGAAAATTTAAAAATAATCTTAGTTTGTAGACTCTTTGAGGGTCTTGTTTACTTTTGTACTTCAAAATTTTAGCACAGTATCTGAACATAATAGTTGCACAGTGAATATTGGTTTCATAAACAATTAGATTTTTCAGATCTTCATTGTTGTTAGTATAAACATTGAATATTATAATTAAATGTTACATTATACTAGGAGTGTTTCAGTGCTTTGAGATGATTATAAACAACTCCTGGCTGAGCCTGCTTACTCTTTGCCAGGCACTACACATGTATGAATGGAATAATTGTGCACCTATGAGAAATTTATTTAATGTATCTACAGTTGAAGAAATTAAGGAATAGACTGGTTAAGTGACTTGCCTAAGATCACAAAGCCACTCATAGGGCTAAAATACGAATCCAATAATCTAATTTCAGAGCACACTTTCTTAACAACTCTGTTATAAAATAAAAACTGACCATCTAGTTTAGCCAAGTTTAGTATTACCCAGATATTTGGATTTAGTGATAGGATGGACAACTCTAATTTCATCAGAAATGTTAGGAACAAAATTACTACTACCCAAACCGTGTGCAATAAAATATATTTTAGGACAAAAGTAGAAATTACAATACTTAGCATAATAAAGGGCAATTATTTAGGTTGACAAAAACATGAACTAATTAGTGTACTGTTCTCAGTTTTTCATTTCACTGCTCCCTGATAAAGATGGCAATGGCAAATACACTGGCATTGGGGAACATTTTCTATACATATACTATGCACTTTTGCCATGAACCTTTCTGTTTCCATTTGTCTCCTTATACCTAGAACAGATTTGAATGTGCCCTGGGAGTCTCTACATTGCAAAAGGGCATCATTTGCTCCTTGTGGAGATGAGAGCATGGTCATTTCCCCAGCTGTCCTGCATTTCAGGGTATCTGGGCAGGAAGCCAGGAGCGTTAGAAAATTAGACTATGATAAAATCCTCCTGAGTTCATATGCAAGAAGGTATCTTTTAGTGCCCTCAGGGATCAAAGGCGAGGATAAAGCTAATTCTTTATAACTGGGTTCTTTATAACTATAACTTTATAGTAGCATGAATAAATAGCTATGCTTGAGACTATGTTAAGACATGACTGTTTCTTCAAAGGACAGGTTCAATTTCATCTTTCTCTTTAGCTGCAGATTCAGCATTGAATCAGTTTCAGTACTTAATTATTTCTGATAGCAGATAAAAACACAATTTCCTCATATTTCCTCAAATGTTAAAATGTTTACAAAGTGGAGCATGGAAGATAGCACCCATGAGTAGTATATCTGTGTTCTCTCAAAGCAAACAAAGGAAGTGAGACTATTTCCTATTTGCTTAGAAATGGATATAATTGTGTTCTATATAGTTCATCAGTTACACTTTATTACACTTAAACAATTTCATGTTGCTAATGCGGAGATAACCTACTCTGATTCATGAATTCACTTTTCTGATTCCCCAGCAATTATATTAGCATACTTGAATTACCACCCATTTCCTGACTTCTGAGAAGTGAGGAATACAATGTTTCTCCTGCCAAAGATGAACCCCTTCCTCTGTGATCCTTTGGATGCCAACTCCAGCTGACTTTCTTAGGAACTTGTCTTCTGCAGGTAATCTCTTCCACCTTTATTGTTATCTATCTCTTCCTCTCCCTGGAATTTTCACTTAAGCCTAATACTGTTTTACAGAGACTCTGTCTTAGTCCATTTGGACTGCTACAACAAAATAGCACAAAGTAGATAGCTTATAAATAATTTTTTTTTTTACAGTTCTGGAGGATGAGAAGTTTAAGATCAAGGCAGACTCAGTCTGGTGAGGGCCTGCTTCCTGGCTCATAGACAGTGGCTTATTGCTTCATCTTCACATGGTGGAAGGGACAGGGGTTCCGTCTAGGGCCTCTGCCCTAGTGCACTAATCACATTAATATCCTACCCTTAGAAACTAGTAATTTCCACAAATGCCCACCTCTTAATACGATCACCTTGGGGGTCAGAATTTCTACATATAGGTTTTGGAGGAACATAAACATTCAGATAATAACAGTCTCCTATTTCAAAAACAAACAAAGCAAACACCTAATAAAGTCCTCCTTTATTTGTTCTGTTTTGCTTTCTCTTCATTTGCAACCAACATTTGTTGACAAATTTCACACAGATATTTATATGAAAGATAGAGGATAGGATGATGTCAATGAAGTAAAGGAAACACAGAGAGCAGCAACAAGTTTGTCACTGAATGTACTTTTATACCAGAATAGCTTGTGGACATATGTATCCAGTTATCTATTTTGTATTAGTTATCTATCGCTTCATATTACATTATCAAAAACTTGGCTTAAAAAATTACACCTTTGTCTCACAATTTGTATTGGTCAGGAATCTGAGCACAAGTTAGCTGTGTCCTCTGCTTTAGGTTTTCTCACAGACTACAATCAAGGTGTCCTCTGTCTTTTGTCATCTCCAGAGCTCATGGGGAAAGGATCCACTTCCAAGCTCATGTGGTTGTTGGCCCCATTTAGTTCTTTGGGTTTTTGGACTGATGCCTTCAGTTCTTTGCCACACAATTCTCTCTAACATGCAGTTAGTGCCACCAAAGTGTGTTACTTGAAAAAGCAATACACAGAGTCTACTGACAACATGAAGACCACAGTTTTTAATAACCTAATGACAGAAGTAATAGTCCATCACCTTTGCCATATTAGAAGCCAGTCACTTCCCATTTTTCAAGGGGAAGGAAAGGATTACAGATAGATGTGACTCTTAGGAAGTGGGATCATTGGGGGCTGTCTTAGACATCTATCTGCACTCAGTTCCTCAAGTACTGACTATGTAAATGACAAACATAATTATCCAGAAATAATACATGTAATGTAATTATCACAATCATCATCTAAATGTGTTATTGAAGGTATATAAACATAAGTAAACAAAATGCAAAAAGTTTATGAATCACCATGTACAATATGATTCAGATTTTGTTGAAACAGTAGATAGAAAACACCAGAACTATATAATAGGTTGGTTCTATAATTTCAGATTATAAAGAAAAACATGTATAGTTTCCCTTAACCTTTTTCAATATGCAAAATGTGGAAAGAGAAAGACCAAGATAATGAACCAGAAATGAAATCGTATTAATATTGTACCGAGGAACATTATAAGTGTTTTATATATGTTATCTATGAGTAAGCAATTGCTATTGAAAACCCCATTTTAAAGATGAAAAAACTATGACCCAAAATATCATAGCTAATAATTTATGGAGTTAGTTAGAATTTGAACTTATGTCTTCTGACTTAAGAATCCTTGTTTTTATTTAATTTATTTATTTATTAATTAATTAACTTATTTATTTATTTTATTTTATTTTATTTTATTTGAGATGGAGTCTCGTTCTGTTGCCAGTCTGGAGTGGAGTGGTGCGATCTCGGCTCACTGCAACCTCTGCCTCCCGGGTTCAAGCAAGAATCCATGTTTTTAAATACCAGGCGAAATTGCCTGCCCAGTAGTAACCTGCAAGGTGTTCCGGTATGTCCTTCTGGGATAACTAGAAGTGGAAGGCTAGGAGCTATTCATAGGTCAGAAGTAATATACTAAAGACTGACAAAGGACTATGTTTTTTAGAGTGACGATATCCAAACTAAGATCCTCTTGAGAGTGAAAAGAATTGCTATTAATACTTACACAGGAGTAATAGACATAAACAAGTCACTATCACAAACAAACTGAGACATTTGGTTACTTTATTTTTCTGGAATGTCCAGGATTGACTTGTTGAGAAGGTTTTTTAAGGGAGTTTTCAGAAAGGACACAACTGACAACTTCTTATCTTTGATTCCCTGTGAATGTGGACATGTATTTATCAACCAAATATGATTTCAGCACACTCTTAACTGCATAACAGTCTCTTCTCACACACCAGCAAAAGCTTCCATCTCCTTACAAGAATAAAAGCAGTTGAGGAACGGATGTTTCCAAGATGAAATTATCAATATCAAACAGTGTGAACGAGACTAACACTTTAATAAAACATACCATTTGGTTAACTAATACACCCCATTCCTAGTTCTTCCAGTTTGCATAACTACTGTATCAGGAACATTGTGATTACATTTCTTTATGTCAGTGGTGTTCAAAAGGGTATGACTTTTCTTTCTGGGGAATTTTGATGATGTCTGGAAATATTTTTGGTTGTCATGATAAGGAGAGCTATTGGCATCTAGTGGATAGAGGCCAGGAATGTTGCTAAACATCCTGTAATATGCAAGATCCCCTCTCCCTCCATCCCAACAACAAAACACTGTGTAGACCAAATTGCTAATAGTGCCAAGGTTGAGAAACATCACTTCATATTAAAAAAGAAATGAAGAACTCTTGGTTCCATGATTTCTTTTTTCTCTTTAGTATGAAAAGAACTGACTACTTACTTATACACTTCAATAAAATAAATCTATATGAGTGGTGATAATGAGCATTAGGACAGTAGGTTATTGGATCAATTTTAATATAGAACAAAAGAATCCCTCTCTTTAACTCTCCTAATCCAGACTGATTCTTCATTAAGAATCTCACAAGCGTATCTTTAACAAACCCATAAAATATGCCTTTGCTCCTTGACCCTCTATGTCAGAAAAAAATATATTAAACCATTTTCCTCTTCAAAAATTTACATTATTATTAATTACCAAAACCAACTATATAATTCTGAAATAGCAGCAGTAAAGAGAGAAAGAAGGATAGTCTACTTAGGCAAACTCAACTACACTTAAAAAATAAATTATTGAAAATTGTTGAATATCATAATGTTTAGAAATTGCATGCTCTATCTTAATAAAGTGAGTGCATTTGAAGCAACTACAAAATAATTGTCAGAACATGTATTTTAAGAAAGATGGCATACCTTCATCATTAGGTCATTATAGTAGCTTATTCTTATCAAAGTGCTTATGAATTGTATTTTTGATATTTCAACTATGGAAGTTATAGAGAGACTGCAAATTACTTTTGTGCTGTATTTTAGTTTACATTTATAGAGAATCCATTATAAAAAAGATGTAGACATATGACATTATTGCTTTATATGCATTTTGCATATATTCACAAATTAATTTAGAAAGAAAAAAACTTGAATTAAATAAACAATTTAATTTTGTAATAGTTCAAAACCATTTAAAATAAAATAACCTTCTTTTTTTAAAATCAGAAAATATAACAAGTCATAGAGAAGCAAATTAAGATTACATAATATATTAACAAGCAGAGGACATTATTAAAATTTCATTCTTCCAGATTTATGCAACACTCATATGTAAATAGAACCATTCTGTTTTCCGTTTCATAACATATCTTTATTCTGTTATTTTGAGAACAATTGCCTGGTTAAATACTACCATTGTATTACTAAGTTTGGTCAAAAGGCTAATTGATGCTTCTTACAATAGATCTAAGTATAATTAGCCATCTGATAACTAGGTTATTTCTATTTATTTAGCCTTTCTGCTTTAATTTTAATAAGAATCATTTCCTATTCATAAGACAGACATCTAAAAATGCCTCTCTAAAATACTTCAAGTGTAGTCTAGAATCCAGTATCCTTCATAAATACATCTTCTAAGTGATAAAAAATATTTTGGCTAGTCTGTACTCAATTTCTCTACATCATTTTCTATGAAATACACATATGAACAAATGAACATGACTACATCTATTGATCACAAGATTAAATTAATAATTATAAGTGATTCAGAATGCAAATAAACTTATTTTATATGGCCTTAAAGAATCTATCATAAATTTGGATATATTCATCTAAATGTTGTCAAAAACCATGATGAATCTGAGACTTTATGCTATTTGCAAGCTAAAAAACAAAGTCAGATGAAGTTTTATAAAGTTTTGCTCCAAACATCAGATTCCAGATGCAGAGCAAAATAATAGTTTATTACTCGCTGCAATAGTAGTACCTGATGTATGATCATTTTCTTGTGATGGTCCTGTAGCCCGAATTCCCACAGGATGGTGAAACAAAGGCAAGGTGATGCCTACAACTGCAGTGGGTTGCATAACAAGGAAGGAACCACAAACTCAGAATCCCCCCACCTGTTTCTGTGGTCTACAAGCAAATCCCCCTGTTGCCTCGGAGGGAGACACTCTATTGGACAGTAAGCAAAACTGCCCTTTGCTCCGGAGTGAGCCATTACTTCTGTCTTCCAAGTCTGTTGGTTATACAAACATCTTCAAAAAATTAATCTAGAACAGAGGACTGTCAACGTTGCTGCTTGCCAGACATGCAGAAATGTCCGACACCCCCAGAGAAGTGTCTCCCAACATGTGGGTAGCTTAATGATCAATAGATCATTTATTTGGACAATAATCTCAGCTAGATAATTTAGGTCCGGACTAGCTAGTTTTATAAGGCTACGTTGTTCAACATAGTACTAATGTGTTCTAAAACAAACGTGTAAGTCAATAAAGAATATTGTAAATTCCCTCTTTGACATACGCTTTTATAACAGTTATGTGTGAAAATATGTCATTCATATTTAATATTTCCATAGGGAGGTAGAATGTAAAATAAAGCCTTTCCTTAAAAAGTGCATTATAGAGGTCAGGACTGATGGCTCATGCCTGAAATCCAAGCGCTTTGGGAGGCCGAGGCTAGTGGATTCCTTCAGCCCTGAGTTTGATACCAGCCTGGGCGACATAGCAAAACCCTGTCTCTACAAAAATTAGCCATGCATGGTGGCCTGTGTATGTAGCCTCAGCCATTTGAGAGACTTAGCGGGAAATTACCTGACCTTGGGAGGTCAAGGCTGCAGTGACCCATGGTCGCACTAATGCACTCCAGCCTGGGCAGCACAGCAAGAACCTATCTAAAAATAGCATGATAACTTTCTGAAATAGGTAATAAACTATTCAAATATTACCACAATTATAAAGTCACTTCCCCACCCACCTCTGTTCCTTTCCCTTCCATTCACTATCTAGTATTAACCATATTTTCAGTTTCTTAGTTAATCTTTTAGTTTTCTTTATCCAGATGTAAACAAATGTGAATAAATTGTTATTTTACTAGTTTCTTTTTCTTTTTCTTTTCTTTTCTTTTTTTTTTTTTTTTTGAGATGGAGTTTTACTCTTGTTGCCCAGGCTGGAGTGCAATGGCACAATCTCAGCTCATTGCAACCTCCCGCTCACATATTCAAGCGATTCTCCTGCCTCAGTCTCCCAAGTAGTGGGATTACAGGCTCCCAACACCATGCCTGACTTATTTTTGTATTTTTAGTAGAGACGGGTTTTCATCATGTTGGCGAGGCTGGTTTTGAACTCCTGCCCTCAGGTGATCCACCCGCCTCAGCCTCCGAAAGTGCTGGAATTACAGGCATGAGTCACTGTAGCCAGCTTATTTTACCAGTTTCTTAAACAAAAGATAGCATTCTATTTCACAATTTTTCTTATAGTCTTACTTTTCACATATTAAATCATTTCTCCCATGTCTACAGAAAGCTTCTTCATCTTTTTTATCTATATAGTTTAATTAATATACTTTAGCTTCAGTTACAAAAGTCTTTATCATTGAATAAATTACTGGTTTCTAATCTCTTGCTACTACAACAATGAAAAGTTTTATTATGTACATGTCACCCTGCACCTGTGCATGAGTAACTTCAGGATAAATTACAGAAATAACATTGCTGGGCCAAAAGGAAAATGTCTTTGTAATTTTTGATAAACATTGCCAAATTACTCCTCTTTAGGAGCTGTATCATTTTGTACTCTCACCAGCAGTGTATAATATTGCTTGTTTTCATAGAGCTTTACTTAGTAATTCTCAAAGTGGGGATTTATCTGGAAACGACAATACATATCATATGGATTGGCCCACACTACACACCACATATGAGTGTAAATTTCAAGTGGATTAATTACTCAAATGCCAAAAAAAAAAGCCATAAATATTGGAAGAAAACATAAATGGATTGTTTGTATACCTGGATAGATAAGTGTTTCAGCAGAAATACTCATCCACATATGCACACAGACATCTTCTGCATGTCAATTATAATAAAACATAATAATAGTAAAGATGGAAAATACTGAAAGGAGATTCAATCGGGGAACAATAGCTGATTTACTATTGATATATTAAGCCAGTAATGGAAACACGTGATACTGTTTCATAAATAGACAAGCTGACCAAAAAAAGAAAGAAAGAAAGGAAACAAAAATGAAAGACCATATACAGACTCAAATATCTATGAGAATTTAATAAGTCTCATAGAGCAATTGAAGATAGACTTTCTACCTTATTGCACCTTTAATTTTTGCTCATTTCTCTAAATGATTCATATTTTAATTTCTATTTCTTTTCTAAGTTTTTTCAGTTCTTTTTTCACTTTTATGGATTGTCTGACCATGTCTCTCATGAATGAATTTCTGCCCTGACATTTTCCTTCATTGTCTGATGAGTTCATCATTATTATAAATGTTTTAATTCATGGCAGACTGTTTGCAATGTTTATCTGTTCGATGGTAGTGTCTACTTAATGAATCTTTTTGTAGGACACTTTTGTCGCTCTCTGTCATTTTTCTAATCCTTATTTGAATATTTTCCTCCTTCCTTTTTGGTCACCCATATTTGGGTGAGTGTTAATTTTATGGACCAGTTTTTTAAAGAGATTTCTGCCTGGGATGGAAGGGGGCACAAATAAGAGTAATGGGCAAGATATATTGCCTTTGTATTTAAAGGCTTGTTCCTCAGCTGACACAAAGAACTAACTACTGTTTTCCTTCAAAAGTGGCACTTCCATCCTGCCTCTGCTGCCTCTCTAACGTTGAGTAAGTGAGGTAGCCTTCTTCTTGCCTGGCCTGTTCTCCCAGATTCCCTCATCAGCTGCTGCGCACCATGAATGCAACTAGTGGACATTAAGATTCCCTTGCATTTGGAAGATGATTTTTGCTGCTTCTTTCAGAGCTTTCTATTCTGCAAATTTTTTTCACCTTTTCTCTCTCCCTTTACTCCTGCTTCTATAAAACAAATCTGGTATGTTCACAGCTTTTTTTTTTTTTTTTTTAAACTAACGGGGGGCACTCACTTTTTATGAGTGCTTTTTACCTGGAGTTCTCTGAGATTCACCATTGCTAGGGTTCTTAGTTCTTCCAGTTCTGCAGCTCAGCTTCTGTGCAACTTCTTACAGAAATTCCTGCATGGCTCTACTGGTGTGGTTGTGTGTGTGTGTGTGTGTGTGTGTGTGTGGCGGGGGAGTAGGGTGGGGGGACAACACTTCAAAGAAAACTATGATTTTTAAGTTTTGTGTTTCATAATTTATATAAAAATAATTTTATGTTATTTCAGTTTTATTTTTTTTCAGGGTGAGAAATGGTAAGACTCAGCAGTAAATTACCACAACATTCATACTAATAATCTTTTTTTAAAAAATAAGGGGCTTGCTGCTCATTTAAAAATTAAAACCACAACATTTAATCAGCTAGAAATGATAGACTCACTCCATTACAGTATGGCTATTGGGTGTATGACTTTATTAAACAGGAAAATAGAGTCTCATAAAGTTGTTCTTAACATGATCTAGTTAGTGCCTAAAAAGTTCTTTTTAATTCCTGCCTAATCTTTATTATGGCAGTTCAGAAAGGGCAGGGACAGCTTTAGGAGGACTGATACTCTCTGGAAAGATCTCAAGAGTTATATTTAGAAGATATTAAATAAGACCGTGAGTAACATGATAGCTTTTTGGGAAAATTATAGCAAGAAATTATTCTCTGGCTTCTTCCTACTCACTGCAAATTTTCTTATAGCCAACTCAAGCATTATGTATCAAGTCATTATTCACTCCACTGCTCTAGTTTCATAAAAGTCTTTCTATTTTTTTTTTGACTTTTCATTCTATCAATCTGCGTTCACCTGGCACATGATGATAGGTAGAGGTGTATGTGTTCAATACCCCAGAGTTGACTTTGTGTACCTTGAGTTATTAATCCATTACTTTCATACTTTGTCTTGCTTCAAAATTCAAAGAAAAAAAGAAAGAAAAACAAAACAAAACAAAAAAGGATTCTAAACTATGGGTTGAGTGGCAGCTAATCTTAAAGCATGTAGCACTGTTTATCTCTATTTTTAGCATTATTAAACATAAACATTTTATCCTAGTCACAAGGTCTGCTCTTTTCTCATATAATGCTGAATCTTTTGATCTTTTATTAATAATTATAATAAGACTTGTGGAATAAGACTATTTAATAGAAATAATAGCACTTACATTTTTAATGAATATTGTTTTTCATTATATCCATTATAGGGAGCTTGAAAGTATTCCACTGGATATTGCTATTTATCTATTCATTGCAGGAAAATATTTAAAATTCTTGCAGGGATAGTTTCAATCAACATTGGAAAACCATTTATTTATAGTAACTGAATATTTCTTTTGAGTCAATATCTACTTTTTTTTCCCAAAATTCTTACCGCAACCTTATAAGGTCCTATGTGTTCTGAGTCCTTGCTATTTCTTTTGAGTCATTTCATATCTCTATTCCATTTGCTAACTCTGGTGAAGTCTTACTGACTTTTTAGTGTTCCTTGAATGATCCAAGCATACTATTACCTTAGGATTTTGCATTTGCTGTTCTCTCTGCCTGGAATATTCTTCTTAGAATTATCATCTTTGCTCATTTTCATATGTATGTCAGGTCTCTGCTCAAATGCAATATTGAGAGGCCTTTCGTAGATACCCTATATAAAATATTCCCAGGCCATTTTTCTGCTTTATTTTTAATCATAGCATGAACATATCATATTTTTATGTCTTATTATGTTTAATATCTTGTAAGCCTCACAACATTAAAATTAATGTTTCATAGAAAGTAACTACTTGATTCATTGTCTTCACTGTTAGTTACATCCCTAGTGTTAAAACAGTGCCCAGCACCAAGTACCCAATAAATATTTCTTAACTAATTTATTTAGTCCTTCCATCCTCACCTGTCCATTTAGCTTATTTTCACTTCCTCCTTTTCTACCGTTTCTTGGTACAGGTCTATCCTGATTGAGCTTACAGAACCTGTCAAGAAAATATGCATAGTATGAGATAAAAAGATGATGTAGACTGGATCTCAGCAACAAGCTTACGGGATAAGTGCAATGTATTTGTCCAAAATGCTTTATTATATTTTGTTTTCGTGAAATAAACTAACCCTAAACTAACCCAATAACTCTTTTAACTAAGGTTTTGGCGTAAACCTTTGCGTGTTTATTAGTGATCACAAGTCCACAGGTGTGCTGATTTGAGTAGATTAGATTACTCTGGAGGGGTTAGGTTGACTAATCTCAGCTGGGCTCATTCATGCATCTACAATTAATTTGACGGTTTTCTGGGCTGTGGCTGATCTAAGATGGACTTGCCTTGGAGAGGTCAATAGATGTGCTCTCTCTCATCCTCCAGCAGCCTAGCTAGTGCTTATTCCCATGGTAGTTTCAGGGCTTAATAAAGAGCAGAAGCATTGGCGATAGCAAATCACAAAGCTACCCCAGATTCAAAGATTAAGAAAAGAGTCTCCCCTCTTGATAGCAACAGCTATGAAATCATACTGCACTGCAAACAGTGTACAAATAGCAGGGAGCAGATAATTGAAACTATTTGTGTTACCAATGTTCCAACCTTTTCAATATGGAACTACCTTACCCTCATCTCAGTATTCCTGTCAATTTCAGTGATTATTCCACTGCTTACTGAGTAAGCACGTAACTCAAGATATGGGCCAGTTGTATCCCAGACCTTCAGTGGTTGATCAAGGCTGGGAATATAACCACACAATCAGAATATACCCTGATATTTAACTTGTAAATTGATATGGTTTGGCTGTGTCCCCACCCAAAATCTCACCTTGAATTGTAATCCCCATAACCCACAGGTGTCAAGGAGGAGACCAGGTGAAAGTAATTGAATCACTGGGTCAGTTTCCCCCACGCTGTTCTCATGATACTGACTGAGTTCTCACGAGATCTGACGGTTTTATAAGTGTTTGGTAGTTCCTCCTTCATTCAGTCTCTTTCCTGCCGCCTTGTGGAGGAAGTCTCTTGCTTCCCCTTTGCCTTCTGCAAAGTTTGTAAGTTTCCTGAAGCCTCCCCAGCTATGCTGAACTGTGAGTCAATGAAACCTCTTTCCTTTCTAAATTACCCAGTCTTGGGCAGTTCCTTATAGCAGTGTGAAAACAGACTAACACATAGAAAAAATCTCAGAAACATCTTCGTTTAAAAAGCTGAAAATACACATGCAGAAAAAGAGAAAGCTGACAAAAGGAGACATGAGAGATTAAGGGAGAAATAAAGTCCTGACACAGTATTTTAACCCCTGCGTCAGACGTCCTGGTGTTAGAAGCAATGTAGATTCCCAGAAGTCACATCTACATTTTAAAATAAATCCTACTCTCTCACAAAGCTGGTTTGAAGTAGGTTAGTGTACGCTTCAAACTGAAGTAGTGCTGACAAACACGTCAGAGATAAACCTATGGGATATATCTGCAAGAAGATGGAGTGTTATAAATTCACTTGAATGTTTCTTGCCTATTGTTGATGTAATACATTAATAAATTGAGTATAATTGACTCAATGCCAGAAGTAAGATTTGTCATGAATTAATAATTTGAGGATTATCTGCCTAGGCATTTCACTAGCATGGAATGTTCACATATAATAGAATTCTTTTTACTCATTAAATTGATAACTTATTCAGAAAATATTTATTAGCAAAAGATATGGGTTTTGAATGATATCTTTTTTGAATTAAAGAGATAAAATTATCCTCATATAACTTATTTTTTAATATTATTTAAAATCTTGAAATATTTAGCTCTTTCAGAAAAAAATAATTTGATGCTTGTTAATCTTAATAGTGTCAATGTTGAAATGGTGAATGTTGAATGATGAATTATTTTAAAAGTTGTTTCAAAAATCCATTCAGCTGTTTTGAGACATGACCAACAGAGTGAGAAAATCTATTTTATTCCTTTTTCAAAAGTTGCCCTTTTCTAATGTCAAGCAACTACAGAATGGATGAACTTTGGAAGTGCCAGTCTTGAAGTGTTATGCAATTTGTTCTGAGCACGAATCAAGCTGAGCCTTTGAGTGCATTAAAAACAAGGAAGATGAGCTGAACACATCCCTGAAGGGCAAAAATACTGTTAGGTCTGCTTAGCTAGGTTTGCATGCCATTTCTTTTATAGTGAAGATTTCCTGGTTTTACTGTACCATGATCTCATGTGCCAATATATCTTTAAATAGTTTATGGTTAGGCCATAATGGACAGAATAATTGGACTAAAATAATGGCATACTTTTTGACTTGCTACTCAGAAATGAATAAACCTGCTTCCTATGAAAGATAAAAAATATAAGGATATTGTTTTCTGTATCTGTAGTGGTCCATCCAGTTTTGACTATACCACTTTAAAATTAAATCATTCATTTATTCAACCAATGTTTTTTCTGAAAGAAGTAAAACTGATAGTATGATTTTCTTTTTACTAAATTCACAAATGATCCCACCAAAATGGCTAGTGGCTTTAATACTGTTAATTTATTATGATTTATGCTAAGTTATTATGACTTTTAGAATATGACTGCCTGTTATGAAAGCACACAGCCATATTTTTTAAAGACACATGCATGTCAGTGCCCACATATTAAAGCCACAGCATGGTCCTGGGATGCTTGCAAGTAGATGGGTTATTGGGAGGAAAATACAGTGGAGTAAAATGGAAGAGTGTTGGAAGTAGAGGAATAGAAAGATCTAGCTGGAAAGATATCAACCCCTATTTTGCTTCCCTTCTCTTTGCCTTCATTAGTGCCTGATTACTTACATTTGAAAACTGAAATTCACCTTCATTTCTGAGACAGTATTAATACAAACAATCAACAGCTAGAGTACATCTACTTTTTTTTCTCTCTCTCTCTTTCTGATTCTGGGTGTTATTCCCCCCCCATTTCATGTGATTCCAGTGACTTTGTCAGAGATGAGGCCGTGCATTTCCCACCCTGTACACTGTCCACTCTGCAAACAGAGATGGTTCAAAAAGAGCTGGTCAGAGCCTTTATAATATTGGCACTGTGAGAGAAACTGGTTACTCTCAAATTAAAATATTTTATGTGACATTAATGGAATGTTTTTTATATGCCAAAACCTATTCCAAGTGGTTTCTGGGAAAGAAATGCTCTAATTTTCATGATTTTACAATCGTTGATATTCTTATCATCTTCATTTTAGAGATAAAACCTGAGGTTGTAATGTATCAAGTTGTTTGCCCAAGGTTATATGACTAGAAAGTTGCAGGGCTAGTGTTCTAAACAATACTGGTTTAAGTTGCTTTCTCTTAACCACCTTAGGATATTAGTTCCCTTCTGAAATTATAAATTAAAGGTACAATGTAAGCCTAAACCTATTAGGGCTCTTGCTTGAAAGCCAACAGAAGAAAAGCACAGAAAATAGTAATAATAGGAATAATAGTAACAACAACAACAGAGAAAAAGAGGCAAACTCACAATGACATTATTGAGCACATATCTATTCAGTCTTAAAATGAATCACAGCACTTCCTCCTTTCATCCTTTTCCATCCTCCAAAAATATAGACAAAACAATTATTGTCCTATGCTAGCCAAGATTCTTCGCTGCCATGTTCTGATAACCTGATGATATACTGAAATGACTATTTTGAAAATTAAAAACGAGGAGAAATGGCTACCTTTCCTGAGAATAGCTTCTGGTGTGCAGTTGTTTAATTTCCCTTATTTGTCCATTCTAAGGGCCCAAGATTATCATGGATTTTAATAATTCATATCTGTGATTAAATTCAGTTAAGTCTGAGGGAGGTAGAGCATCTCTTTAAATATCAGAAAATACCACTTAGTGAAGGACAACCATTTATGGATGTTTTCATGCTCCATGGCCAGCAGCGCTTAGGCTTTCTTGTGCTTGTTATAATAATCCTAGCACTTTGGGAGGCCGAAGCAGGTGGATCACCTGAGGTCTGGAGGCCGAGAACAGCCTGGCCAACATAGCGAAACCCCATCTCTACTAAAACTACAAAAATTAGCTGGGCATGGTGGCACATGCCTGTAATCCCAGCTACTTGGGAGGCTGAGGCAGGAGAATTGCTTGAACCCAGGAGGCGGAGGTTGCACTGAGCCGAGATGGTGCCACTGCACTTCAGCCTGGGTGACAGAGCGAGACTCCATCTCAAAACACACACACACACACACACACACACACACACACACACACACACACACACACACAAATGGAACTCTCTGTCCTTTTTTATTTCAGCACACTAAAAGAGTCACTTTGCAAAAAGCAGCAGAGAACTGAAGCTCAAGATTGCCACATGAAAAGTTGTCCTTGTACACATGTTCTGTACCCCCTTCTCCACTTCACTCCAGGCCTTATTCATGCCCTTATTCTGAGCCAGCTATTCAGGTCTCTGTTTTGGTAGTAATTATAGAAAGGTGTTTCAGAGTTTTCAGTAAAGTTCTTTTCTACCGAAAGGAAGACAAAATATGTCATTCTTTTCACACCCTATTTCTTGTAGCATCTAAATAGAAGTACCTAAACAGGACAAGCCAACGAAATGTTAAAAAAGCAATAAACTGGTGCTCAGCACCCACTAACACATGAATGCTTCTTTTCGCTTAGCTGGCAAAACCTTTGAAACACAAAGCGAGTGACCAAACGTGATTATTTCCTTTGTCCAGAAAGAGAATCTGCTGTTTATTCTTCAGCTTTTCCTGAAGCTCTGAAGGAACCATGACTTTCTTTACATGCAACTCTATTGACTCCTCAGGACCTGTACCTGAATATCTAACATCAAATAACTTTAGCCTTTAGAACTTATTTTCAAAGCCCTTTCTATTTTGCTCTTGTAAAGCTTCTTCCAGTGTAGATCCACACAAAACATGACCCTTCTAAAACTTCTCTGGTTCTCTGTATTACTTCCGTTACCAGTTGAGGATGAAGTTTACATTATCAGTGTGATTCATTGGTCTGAAACATTGTGGTTTCCTTCGAAAGAAGAATTATTTTAGTACTCAGTTATAAATAAATATATTGCCATCTATATTTTTATTGTGAAGTATTTCAAGCTTTATAAAGAAAGGAGTTCTTAATCTTTTACTGAAAGTTGTTTCTTAAAGGAATTTTTTTCCCTCAATTTAGTTTCTGTAGACTTTGGTTTGATTCTTTATTAATCTTTAGGGTTTAAAAACACTACTGTCTTTAACTAGAAGAATAGTAAGTATAACCAACTAAATATGTGGAATAAGTACATACCTTTTAAAATAAAATACTAATTTCATTCTGTTTCTTTCTCGTGGGAGGTAGCTGCCTTACTCTTATGTAAACTGGTGTGCTGACTGAATCTAGGATTGAATCTAGCTCTTGTTTTAAATTCCCATTTCCTTAAATAATCATTAGGAACTCTGTTGGCAATTACCAGAAGTTGATGCAAAAGTTTTTAATTGAGTGAGTCACACATATATTTACACTGCAATCTGAAACATCATCTCTGTTGACTGTATACTTTGCTCCAACTCCCATATCCAATTACTCACCAGTCCTGTTGATTATGTCTGTAAAATATCATGAGTCCATCCCATGAGGTCTAGTACAGGCATTTATCAACTCACATCTGAATTATTAAAATAACTTTCTATGTGATACACATCCATTCCCATTTTTTAACTAACCCCCACCCTCTACCCTCTGCCTACACACACACGCAGCAGAAAGGGACTGAATTCTGGGGAACAAGAAACAAACTGTCCACTACAAATATAACAATCTATTAATACCAAGGATTATATTTTCTTTCCAAAACTATATTTCTGAAGCCAAGAAGCATCTGGCTTTAGAAGATATTGGACTTGTTTCCCTTAATAAATAAATATATTCATATGAATATATGGATATTATAATACAAACAACAATACTCTATTTCTCATTCTGTAGTGAGCTAAGAAAGGTCATTATAAATATTTGTAGTTAGGTTCCCTTCCAAGAGGTTCTAAGTAAAATAACCAAAGATTGTACCTAAATGTCTGTTTCAGTGTTGCTAGATAATTTATGAGCTCTAGAGAGCATTTTTATTACAATAACTTAGATGATATGCTGTTGCCATGCATCATGCCACAATGAGAAAAGCTTCTGACAGTGCATGTTCTTGTCTTATCCCCACCTTTAGAGAAAAGGCAATGTTTTATCATTAGCTATGATGCTAGCTGTAGGTTTATCAAAGATGACCTTAATGAGGTTAAGGAAGTTCCCTTCCATTTCCAGTTTGCTGAGAGTTTGTCATAAAAAACGACAGACAAGCCTCAGAGATATTGTGGATTCTGCGCCAGACTATTGCAATAAAGGGAATAACCCCATAAAGAAAGTTACATGAACTTTTTGATTTTCTGCTGCATGTAAGTCATGGTTGCACTATATTGTAGTCTGCTAAGTGTGCAATAGTATTATGTATAAAAAAATGTACATATTGTCACAGTTCTTACAAGATAAGTTTTAGTTCTGAAAACTAAAATTAAAAAAATACTTCATTGATAAAACATGATAGCATCAGCCTTAACTAAGAAATACTTAATTGCTAAAATATGATGGCAATCATCTGAGCCTTCAGTGAATATTGTGTGTGTGTGTGTGTGTGTGTGTGTGGTGTGTGTGTTTGGTTGAGTGGGGTCTTACCATAATGTTGATGGCTACTAATTGAATAGGGTGGGGGTTGCTGAAGGTTATAGTTGTGCAAATTTCTGAAAATAAGACAACAATGGTGTTTTCTGCATCAATTGACTCTTCCTTTCCCAAAATATTCCTCTGTAACATACAATGCTATTTAGCATTTTACCCAGTAGAACTTTTTTCAAAATTGGGGTCAATTCTTTCAAACCTTACTGCTTCTTTATCGAGTAGGTTTCTGTAAGATTCTAAATTTTTCATTGACATTTCAACAATGTTCACATTATCTTCTTCAGAAACAGATTCCATCTCAAGAAACCACTTTCTTTGATCAGTCATAACAAGTAAATCCTCATTCATTCAAGTTTTATTAAGAGATTGCAGTCATTCAGTCATATCTTCATAATACACTTCTAATTTTATTTCTCTTGCTTTTTTTTTCTACCACATCTGCAGTTACTTCCTCCACTGAAGTCTTAAGCTCCTCAAAGTAATCTATAAGGGTTAACATAAACTTCTTCCTTCCAATCTCCTGTTAAAATATATATTTTGACATCCTCAAATGAATCATGAATTTTTCTAATGGCATTGAGAATGGTGAATACTTTCCAGAAGTTTTCAATTTACTTTCTTCAGTTCTATTAGAGGAGTCACTATCTATGGCTGCCATAGCCTTATGGAAATGTCTTTCTTAAACAATAAGATTTTAAGTCAAAATTACTCCTTGATCCATGGCCTACAGAATGGATGTTATATAAGCAGGCATGAAAACATTAATCTCTTTTTGCATCTTCGTCAGATCACTTGTGTGACCAGGTGCATTGTCAATGAGCAGTAAGATTTTGAAAGGAATCCTTTTTTTTTTTTTTTCTTTTCCTGAGTAGTAGATCTCAACAATGGACCTAAAATATTCCATAAATCATGTTATAATCTCATAGGCTGTCATCCAGGCTTTGTTGTTCCATTTGTAGAGCACAGTCAAAGTAGATTTAGAATAACTCTTAAGGACTCTAGGATTTTCATAATGGTAAATGAGCATTGACTTCAACTTAAAAGTCACCAGCTGCATTATCACCTAGCTCTTGCTAGAGTAGCCTGTTTAAACCATTAAAGCCAAACTTTCACTTCTCTCAGCTATGAAAGTCCTAGAGGGCATCTTCTTCTGAAATGAGACTGTTTCATCTTCACTGAAAATCTGTTGTTTAGTATAGCTCCTTTCATCAGTTATCTTAGCTAGATCTTCTGGATGACTTGCTGCAGCTTCTATATTAGCACTTGCTGCTTCACTTTATACTTTTGTGTTACAGAGATAGCTTTTTTCTTTAAACCTTAAGAACCAGCTTCTGCTAGCTTCAAACTTTTCTTCTGTAACTTCCTCATCTCTCTCAGCCTTCATAGAATTGAAGAGAGTTAGGGTGTTGCTCTGGATTAGGCTTTGGGTTAAGGGAATGTTGTGACTGGTTTGATCTTTTATCCAGACCATTACAACTTTCTCCATGTCAGCAATACGATGGCTTTGCTTTCTTATCATTTCTGTGTTCACTGAAGTAGCACTTTTAGATTTCTTCAACAACATTTCCTTTGCATTAACAACTTGGCTGTTTGATCCAAGCAGCCTAGCTTTTGACCTATCTCAGCTTTTGACATACTTTTTTTACTAAACTTAATCATTTCTATCTTTTGATTCACAGTAAGAGATATGTGACTCTTCCTTTCACTTGAAGACTTACAGGTCATTGTAGGGTTATTGCTTGCCTTAATTTCAGTATTGTTCTCTACTAGGAAATAGGGAAATCAGGAAATGGGGAAATGAATTGTTGGTAAGGCAGTCAGAACACACACAACATTATTAAGTTCACCATCTTCTCTGGATGTAGTTTGTGGTGCCCCAAAACAATTGCAATAGTGACATCAAAGATCACTGTCCAGAGATCACCATAATAGATATAATAATAATAATAATAATAATAATAAAATTTGAAATATCACAAGAATTACCAAAATGTGACACAGAGACAGATATTGAGCACATGCTACTGGAAAAAATAGTGCTGATAGGCTTGCTCAATTAGGATTGCCACAAACCTTCAATTTGTAATAAAAATATTGGCAAAGGTCAATAAAGCATAGTGTAATAAAATAAGATATGCCTGTGTTGACTTTTATCAAATGCTTTTTCTCTAGTGAGAAAATCATTTTTTTATCTCTTTTATATGACATTGTGGAATCAGTTGTATTGTAGTTATGCAGTAGATTGAAACAGTGAAATGTCGTACATGATATACATAAAAAATAACAGACCAATTGAGCCATTTGGCAATTATTTAATAGCACATCCTCCAAAGTGGGGAATTTAAAACAGCTATCATTTATTACAGTCTAAGAGTCTGTGAAACAGTTATGTTTGGCTGATCAAAGCAAGGCATGCCTGGTCATGGGGAAAAATCTCTGCTTCTCACTGCACTTTTGTGGATTGGTTGGGGCAGCTTTGCTCTTTATACTCCTCATCCTTCTCTTGACACCTGCAGGCTAGCTTATGGACCACAGAACTGGTGCTCCATCTCTTTCTATCTCATGCCAGCAAAGTCACTTCTGGGCCAAATTAGGTGGCACAGAAATATATTTTGTCTTGGTGAAGAAACTCTAAAGTTACATGACTTCTTCTATAGGAAGGGATAAATAAATGCAACAAATAATGCAATCTACCATCTGAAACAAATATAGGTAAGTGGTAATAATTTTTAAAATTATAGATATCCATTATACTATTCTAAATTTTTATTTTTAAATTTTAATAATAAAAAATTAAAAAAACAGTTGAACAGAGAATGTCCAAGAAGGCTACATATCTGTAATAGAACAGACATTTTTTTTAGAAATTAACAAGGGAGCTATCTGAAGTAGAAATGGCAAAGGATATAAACAGAAAATTTGTAATATCATATCTAAATTAACAATAAATGTCAATATCACAAGTAGCCCCCAAAATGAAAATTAATATGAAGACAAATAGCACAAAACTGTTTTTAAAAGGTTAAATATATCCAGTGGTAGTGATTCTTGAAAAAATATTTTCATACATTTCATGTGGCTGCATGTATTTTTATGTATAAATTGAAGACATAAATTGAAAATTGACCTAGACATGTTTGATAATCAATCACATAAAAATATCACATCAGTAAATGCTTGCTAAAGCAGTTAGTAAAAGAAAAAGGGTTACATCCTTCACCTGATACCTGGTTGAATATAGCATCATGTAGCCACTAAAGAAAGAATTCATTCCCTACCCAGCTGATAGGAAGAGAATTCCACAGTGCATTCTGAACTGAAGAAGCCAAGCTGCAAGTATGTGTAGATAATATGACCTTATAATTTCTAATGAGCAATGACAAATAATAGATATGTATAATGTTTATAATTACAGGAAAACTTATTGAAAGACACCAGGTTACTATAATTGAGTGTGGAAGAGTGAAGAGTGTGGAAATGGGAAACATGGGTCATAATAGAAATGACACCTCTGATAAATTGTCATGTATTAATATTATTTAAATTTCTATGTATGTATAATAGGATGAAGGGTCGGGTCTTCCCTGTAGTCTCAGGATTCTGGGCTTCTGCCTGAAAGCTAAAAATAATGGATTATAAAAACTTCTTATAAAGAGTATTTACACACACTTACATAGGATTAAGTTTGTCTAAACTGGCCCAGGGATTGTCACCCAATATCCTATAAAAGAGAAATCCAAAGTCCATTTATTAGGAATGAGGATTTGAGGGGAAAATTTGTAAGAACTGATAGCACTAGGGACATTCTTTTCCTTCTCTAGACCACAATTAAAGAAATCAGACTCCAAGGATACTCCTCAGAAAAATGGAAGGTTCTGAAATGTTCTCCTCTGATTGTTTGTGGAGCAGGAGCTTGAGAGATTTCTTGGTAGAACATGACACAGGACCCTGGGTTTTGGAGTGCAGTGACTCAGGTCTCACTTTCAAAGAAATCTGAAAGTGGGAACTTCCTCTAACAGATGTGGCAAGAGGAACACTCTTGGGCGAAAACTTCTCTTCTACTTGATGGTGGGAATAACCTGACCTTCCTGCATAGCAGGTTTTGAAAGGACTTTGTTGGAAAGAAATCTTAGTTCAAGGAATCTGTGAGGAGTTTTATTGCCAGAGGGCAGTCCAGAGGGCCCATTGTAAGAAGTCAGGAAAGCCTACTGTCTATGCCAGCCAAATGCTACAGTGGAGCATTAAATGCAGGTGAAGAATCTGTAGACTGGCTTTCTATGAGAGAGAAAAGAGAGGCAGAGAAAAATCCTGTTTGAATATGTAGACACTTAGTTGGGAGAAGTTATTGGCAGCCTATAAAGATTAACAGCACCAGCTAATTGAGAGACTATTTATTTATTTTATTATACATTTATTTATTCATTCTAATCAGTTATGGGAGAGAAGAAAGAAAAAAAAAATCACACACCTGGGCTGGGGAAAAAAAGAGAACTCTTACCATCGGGAAGATTAAAATTTTTACTTAGCTTAGACTAGACATTTTCATTGCCTGAAAGTGACTCTTAAGCTCTGAGATCCGACCACATTGTTGCTAAGAGGCAGAGAACTGAGAACCTTCAGAGTGTTTTAAAAGTTCCTTCATGAGTGGAAAATAAAACTGTTTCCTGATTTTTACGCTATTGAGTTCAGCACATCGTTATAAAACCGGGCTGTTTGGGAATTTATACATCCCTTCACATACCTACACACAGAGATAAATAAAAGATTGGTCACTAAAATATTAATGTTATCTCAAAGGAATGGGATTTCAGGCATTTTAAAAATGAAAGCACAATTTTATTCAGTGGAAATCACAAGTTAGAATTAGAGACTGGTCCTCATCTTTCTTTTAAAGCAAATGTATTCTCCTAAGGCTTATTCCTAACTGCAAGTAACCAGACACCAGCCAAAACTCTCTCCCAACACACATACACATACATATGCACATACACAAGAATACAAAAAGAATGTCCTCAAAACACTTCAATACGAAGTTTCTGAGTCTTTCTCTGCACAGACACAATTTGTGTGGCTCATTAAAGTATAAGTCTCAATCAAAAAATATATAAACCCTTAAGTATTCAAATATGCAGCACAATCAAAGAAGCACACAGATGATTGTTAAAATATGCAGCCTGTTGAGTAAATCCCATTAAAGCGAACTTCAGAGACTAAAATATTCTTAAAAATTAGTAAAATATGTTATTCAGTTGTCAAGTATATTCAAATATTTCAAAAGATACAAGAAGTTGTTCTGAGAAAAGACAAAACATTCAAACTGATGGTGAAAAATCCTGCAACAGGTCTATGGGAATGGGTTCTAGTGAGATGAGCATGGGGAGCGGGAGCAGAAATAAAAGATCTGGTCCCTTATATCGCAGATCTTTCAAAAATTTCAGAAAACCAGAACGTGGTATGCTGAATGTCAAATGGTGAGATTAGTTCTTCATTCCCTGGAGAAATGGCATCTTTGTCTACTGGAGAAGATATAAAGAGCCTAGGGCATTGCATCTAAGGCAGAGAAGGAGAGGCATTTTTGTAAAATTGGCAGAAATTGCCTTTTTATCTTCCAAGAAAATGTTGTGAGGCAAAACTGTCAATTTAGCACAGCTTTGCTTTAAAACCATTTCCTTATTTTGTGCATTAATTTTTAAAACTTTTTTTCACCCACAAAGAATAAAACTGCCACTTTGAAATATTGTGGCTGATTCTTATATTATGCAGCTTGATTATATTACATTAGTCAACTCATGCATCTTTATTTAATATAAGAAGGAACGTCTAAAAGTATTTATATACTCTCTCTTTTGGTGAACTCCACATGTGATGGAAAGGGATATGGCTGACTTCACATATGCAGGCGCTGTGCAGCCTTTCCATAAATGTGCAGATGGTTAGTTGATAATATCAAGGAGCTTTTTTGCACAGATGGGGGCATAAAAATGATTAGTGGAAATTACGCAGGAAGATTCATTCAGATTATGGCAGTGTAACAGTGTAAGAATATTGGCTTATATTTGTGAGCTGAAATAGGGCATGCAAATTGGCCTATCAAAAAAACTGTAATCAATTCAAGAATCAGTACCCAGAAGTCCTATAACATATTAAACCTATGGTCATTTTAGAAATATTCAGAAGGATACAATTTAGCTTTCTTTTTACTCAGACTGTTGCTTATGCAACTTTTAATGACTATATAAAGCCTAGCATCACATTTATGTAAAATGAACAAACAACAAACAAACAAACAAAACAAACCTTACAGATCCCTCTATGAGTGTATCCTCTCATAGAGAGACATATCTGATTTTCCTCTCATCCAGACATATCTGATTTTCAGTTGCATTTTAGAAAGTAAATGTGTTGATTTACCAAGTGCATTTGGTATCTACTCCTGGGATTTTAGTTCAAAATTATTTAAACATGTAGAGAAAATAGAACATTTATTTTACATAGGAAGAATCACTATTTGAAAACTTGAAAAGATGACTCAATTACACTTGTAAAATGTTTCTTAAATGCAAAGGTCTATGGAATTCATCTCTAAAATTATGAGTATGTGTATTTTTTAAGAAAAATTAGATCAATTTTTAGCCTCAAGGTAAATGCAAGTTGACTTTGCTATTTCTTAGGCTATTAATCCATATTTTATCAAAACTATTTTATAGCTAGAGCTTTAATTTATTCTCACTGTGCTTTATGGCATTATAATGAAGTGTTTTTGAGAGCTTGTAAAGCAGTCTTTCAAAAGGCAATCCAAAAACAAGCTAGACATATATAATGGAAAAATAGCCCATTCACAATGGCAACAAAAGCATATTATATCTATATACAGACTTACAGGAAATATTCAAACCATACCTAAAGAAAACTATAACTTTCTCTATAAAACACAAAAGAAGTTTTGACAATATAGACATACGTTTTAAAGAGGAAGACAAAATAATATACCACATTTCTCTAAATACATCTCTACACCCAATGCAACAATGCAATTCCAAATACAACTCTAATAGGATTATTTGAAACTCGATTAAGTGGTTCAAAAAATCAGCCACAAGAATATATAATCAAGGGGTTGTAAGCAACATCTTAACAAAGTTGGGCTGGAACACGTTCTTTCAGAATTTCACATGTATTCAGAAACTATAGTAAAAAATAAGTGTATAAAACTGATGAAAAAAATGGACACATTAGGCTGTGTATGACTATACACATGGCTGTGTATAGTTATATGTGTAGTATGTGGCTCATGCTCGTAATCGAAGCACATTGGGAGGCCGAAGCTGGTGGATTGCTTGAGCCCACGAATTTGAGATCAGCCCGGGCAACAAAGTGAGACCCCACCTCTATAAAAAATACAAAAATTAGCCAGGCAGGGTGGCACATGCCTGTAGTCCCCAGCTACTCAGGAGGCTGTGAGGTGTGAGGATGGCTTCAGCATGGAAGTTTGAGGTTGCAGTGAGCCATGATCATGTCACTGTACTCCAGCCTGAGTGACAGAGTGAGCCCCTATCTCAAATACATACATACATACATACATACACACATTAAATAAATAAGTGAAACTTAAAGTCACATTAACTTATGGACCACAGTAAAGAATCAGTGAATAAATATAAATGAATATAAAAGTTAGTATGTAGTAAAGTTTGGAAAAGGGGAATCACACATAAAATAAGTTTTCTTAAAGGAAGAAAAAAATTTTTGATCCACTCTGTATTCATTTCACATTTTATTTCTTAAATATCTACTACATACCAAAACCTACTCGATTTGCTAGAGACAGAAAAATAAAAAAAACAAGATCCGAACTCTTATAGAGCTTAAAATCTAGTAGGGGAGGAGAGACAATAAATAACAAATAAATATATGGCATGTTAGGTATACTAACATTGTTTCAATGATATGAAACAAGGATAAGGGAGGCAAAGTGCGACTGCAGAGTGGGGTTGTTATTTGATAGAGGGTAACCAAAGAATTTATTCTCCCAATTAACATGTATGCAAACTAATGAGTGTTGTCTAAAAGATTGGCAAAGATAAGAAAAAGAGACATTAGCATAAGGACATAGGGAAAGAGGTAGTTCAGTGTGTTGATGGTGAAAGTGTAGATTAATGTTGTTTTTCTGCTTTGCATTTTGGTCTATATGTATAAAATTTATTTTCTCATTAAGGAGATAAAGAAGTAACAACGATTCATACTGAAGTACTTTTTATGTTCACATAAAAAGAAAGTTCCTTCGAATTTACTAACAGGTAGTGGTAAAATAAAATTATGGAATACTCAAACAAGAAGGTATTGTATACCCATGGAAAAATAGATAAAATTCTTTGTTTAATGAAAAATCATTATGCAATTGGAAGTTCATTCTAACTTCATGAATATAGCATTATATATCAGTATTTCTCCCTCCCATATACATAAAATTTTGGAAGGTCATTCAACAAATATTTTACCATAGATTATCTAAGAGAGATAGGATTTTATGTGGTTTTTAATTTATTTACTTTTTATTGCTAGAGTTAAAGTAAGCATATATAATTATTATAATGGCACATAAAGTAATATTTCTGTTTTAAAACACTTTGTATAAAAGTTCATTCTTTTCCAAGGGCACAAAATTTCACCTAGGAGAAGTAAGGTCAAGAGAGTTATGTCATGTTAACTACAGTTAGTAACAATATATTCTACACTTGAAAATTGCTAAGAGAGTAAATTATAAGTGTTCTCACCATAAAAAAAAATACACGTATGTGAGGTAATGCATATATTCAATAACTTGATTTGGCCATTCCACAATGTATACATACATCAAAACACCATGCTGCACACCATAAATATGTAAATTTTGCTAGCCAACTAAAATTTAATTTTTAAAAGTGAAAATTCTATAATAGTTACAAGGAAGCTACTATACTGTTCATATAACTTAATGTAATGTTTTAAATAAATTTGAAGCAGAAACTTAATGTGTAGTAGAGGGGTGAACTGATAGTAATGCTCTATTTTGCACATGGCACAAAAAATGGTCACTGGCAAAGTTATATACTCAAGGTATACATTGCCATTTTCTCTCCAGGTGACCTTAAGATAAACAGGAAGAAAGGAAGATCTTTAAAGGCCATGAAACTGCAGATATTCAAGTCAGTATAAGACAATCTATAAAGAATAGCAATAATGTGAATAAATAAATAAAATAGGTTAAATGAAGGGATCTCTTTTCCTTTAAATTCCTTCCCCTCCCTCCTTCCATCTCCTTACTTGAATAGGCAGGTATTGAATTAATAAATAGTAATCCCCTGAAAGAAGACTTTGCTGAGTTGTTACTGAAAAAAACAGAGGTAATAAAGGTTTCTATCAATGAAACAAGAAAGAGAAAAGAAAAAGATAACTGTTGATGTTTGGTGCAATTAAATAAATATTTTGATTTCTATTTTAAAATTCTGTAAAATATTAGTTTGTATGCAGCCTTAAATGATGTTAAACAATACTAATTAATGCCTATCCTTCCAGGGGATTATACACTATTATAAGAATCATCAAACGGAAAACTGCACTTTCTATTTTTACGATTGCTGTAACAAAAGGTATTCTGTTTATTCAAAATACAGGAATTTATAATCACTCAGATCTGCCTCTCTGCATTTCTCTCTAAATGGATATTTCAAAAACTTAGAAGGTCTGCCAAATCAGAAAGTCAAACATCATCTTTAATTCCTTTCTATCTCTTAGCCCAATGCTATGTCTATCACAACATATATAACTTATCTTTTTTTTTTTTTGAAAAAAATCCTTACTGTCACTACCTTAGTTCAGGTTTATTTGATTTATCACCAAGATTACTGCCAAAACCTCAAAACATTTTCTCCTGCTTTCCTCCAGTCTTGTTTTCTGCAATCTGTTCAAAACTTTGTTGGCAGTAGTCTTAAGCATAAATTGGATTGTTTCACTTTAGTGCCTAGAAACACTGAATGGCATCTCCTTTGATTACAGGATAAAATCTAAGAAGTGTAGATGACCTGTCTTCTACCCACTCTCCTACTCTCACTCCATAACCCTATATAGGCATATCTAATCATACTAAGATATTTGTAATTACTTGAGCATGTCTAGGCTGCGGTGCTTTTACAGGGAATGTTTTCACTGGCACACATTTCCTTGTTTCAACTTCTCACTAACACAACTGCTGTTCATTTGTTTCATTTAAATAAAGTTAATATTTATCAGTCTTTTAAAATCCAGTTTCTATATGACTGGCTCTGAGAAATTTTCTGTGTAATCCAGTGTGAGATACACACTCTCACAGCATGTGTACATAAAATCTGCATCACAATTCAGATCACATTGTAAACAATTGTACATTTTCTTCTATTTAGTTTTTGATGAAATGGAATTTTTTAAGTCTTCATATTTCCTAAATCCAACACAGTGACAAGAATCAATAAATGTTTGTT
Organism: Colobus angolensis palliatus; assembly: GCF_000951035.1. Classification (NCBI taxonomy): domain Eukaryota; kingdom Metazoa; phylum Chordata; class Mammalia; order Primates; family Cercopithecidae; genus Colobus; species Colobus angolensis. The sequence goes on along the minus strand of NW_012118966.1, from coordinate 479,088 downwards.
TAATGTAAAATAGGGAGATAACACAATTTATTTATTCAAATCTGTCAAACCTCATCAAATGCCTACACTTAGGCCATAGGGAGAGTTTATGTCTCTTGTATTTTTCTTAATTTTTTTGGTAGGAATTCATAGCATATTTTATGTTGTTTGTCTGACACAACGTAACTTTATTTTTCTAAGATCATACACTAACAACTAGCTTTCAAAGAAAGTTTACAAATAAATGTGATCCTCATACAGTGATCCCTATAAAATTCTATGGAAGTGAACATTTATTGATTCAGCAGATGCACATTTGATATGTACTATGTGCCAGGTACTCTAGTAGAGTACATAGAAAATACATAAAATGCCCATTCTCTATCCTCATGGAACTGTTGATCTCAATTTTCCTTGTGGGACAAAACCAGCCAACCAACAAACAATGTAATAAACCTTTGATAAAGTCAATGTAATAAACCTTTGATAAAGTCTCTTTCTTGAATAGAAAGAGAAGTATGTAAAAAACAAGTAAACTTGCCTTTCACTTATGATATTTAGGTCTCTTAAGAAGCTAGATTACTATTATGCTTTTCATGCTGTCTTGTAACTTGGAATCATTTATGATTGTCACAGAGGTTTATCCCAGTAAAATAACTGCAATTTAGGAAAGGGGCTGGAGTGAGATTTGGCATGGTCTTGATGGGAAATGGGATAGGCAGGCAGATAGCAGGGAGAACAACTCTTTAGCAAAGACATACATGTGGCAAAGTGAAACAAGGAAGAGATCTACTGAACTTGAGTAGAGATTTGATGTAGCAGAAGAATAAGCTTAGCTCGGTAAGGGTGGGGCTAGTTAGATTGGGCAATTAAGGAGCTTGGAATTTATCTTGTAAGCAGCTGTGTCAAGTGTCATGTTTTTGCTTCTGCAAGTAACAATGTTTTAGAAAGATTGATCTGTAGGGAATTACAGGATGCATTGCAAAGTAGAAAAACTTGCTGAAGTGAAAGAGGAAATAAAGGAATGCATAGAAAGTGTGGTCATGAAATAGAAACTATGAAACACGTAGAAATTTGTACTTTGCTGAGAGCATACTCGAATATGTGTTTCTTGTTTATTTGACCTTTCTGTTTTTATTATTACAAACAACATATTCCACCAAGTTGGTTGTTTCAAACCCAGGAAGGCACTTATGTGGTTTAACAAAAATGTTCATTTTTTTGGAGAATTGATTTGCAGTTTGGAAGACTCAGCTGATATGCACGTCTTTGTCATCTTCTGGAAAGTAATAAGGAGAACAAAAGTGAGTCCATCTTCTTCAGTACTACAAATACAAACTGAAGGATTTTTTTTCCTCACAAATCCATTAGCATCAACATTTTATCACTCGATGTCCCAGATGGAGTTGATGTGGGATAGAACTAGAATAAAAGCCAATAAATGTAGGTATGAAAAACAATAGCATGTAAAACAAATGAAATAATAAATAAATGAGTCTTCTGTGAATTGTAGAAACATAGCAAAGAGGGGATTGTAGAAAGCAGGCTGTCATTTTCAATCCAGAATATACTCACATGAGGGGAATGTTCTGTCAGGTTACATAAAGATGGTTTTTCAGACAGGTATACTATTCAGGTGTGAGAAGTGTATCCTGCTGAGTTATTAGGAATAGATTCCTAGCAGGGATACCTCCTAGTAGTATAGGTAATGATCAATCTGCTATATTATAATAGCATAATTTTAATCTAGTCACTGGGCCAGATTCTAGTTAGGCAGATGAGACTGTATATAAGAAAATCTAGGCAATACCATTGAGGACACAGGCATGGGCAAGGACTTCATGTCTAAAACACCAAAAACAATGGCAACAAAAGCAAAAATTGACAAATGGGATCTAATTAAACTACAGAGCTTCTCCACAGCAAAAGAAACTACCATCAGAGTGAACAGGCAACCTACAGAATGGGAGAAAATTGTTGCAATCTACTCATCTGATAAAGGGCTAATATCCAGAACCTACAAAGAACTCAAACAAATTTACAAGAAAAAAACAAACAACCCCATCAAAAGGGGACAAAAGATATGAACAGACACTTCTCAAAATAAGACATTTAAGCAGTCAACAGACACATGTAAAAATGCTCATCATCACTAGCCATCAGATAAATGCAAATCAATACCATCTCACACCAGTTAGAATGGCAATCATTAAAAAGTCAGGAAACAACAGGTGCTGGAAAGGATGTGGAGAAATAGGAACACTTTTACACTGTTGGTGGGAGTGTAAACTAGTTCAACCATTGTGGAAGACAGTGTGGCGATTCCTCAAGGATCTAGAACTAGAAGTCCCATATGACCCAGCCATCCCATTACTTGGTATATACCCAAAGGATTATAAAGCATGCTGCTATAAAGACACATGCCCACATATGTTTATTGCAGCACTATTCACAATAGCAAAGACTTGGAACCAACCAAATGTCCATCAATGATAGACTAGATTAAGAAAATGTGACCCATATACACCATGGAATACTATGCAGACATAAAAAAGAATGAGTTCATGTCCTTTATAGGGACATGGATGAAGCTGGAAACCATCATTCTCAGCAAACTATCTCAAGAACAGAAAACCAAACACCACATGTTCTCACTCATAGGTGGGAACTGAACAATGAGGACATTTGGACACAGGAAGGGGAACATCACACACTGCAGCCTGTTGTGGGGTGAGGGGAGTGGGGAGGGATAGCATTAGGAGATATACCTAATGTAAATGACGAGTTAATGAGTGCAGCACACCAACATGGCATATGTATACATATGTAACCTGCACATTTTGCATATGTGCTCTAGAACTTAAAGTATAATAAACAAAAAAAAAGAATGTCTCCTTTATATACAGCTGTTAGAACAAAAGAAGAAATAATTCCTTAGTATCATTTCCCTGCCAAATCTCATGTTCATGCCTTTGCTCATGGTTTTCCCTCTCTAGAACGTCCTTTCTACATTTCTTTCTCTACCTTCTATATCTTATTTAAAGATTCATGTCAAGTATTACCTTTTGCTATGAATGCTTACCCAAATCACTCTCTGCTCTATTGTATGATATTTAATTCTTCCTGTTTTAGAAACACATAGGCCTGCAGTCATTATTGTGATGTAAGATTTCAGTGATAAATTTTATTCACATCCGTGTTGGCTTGTGGAATTCTGGAATAATTATAGTTAACATAATTATTAACTATATTCTCAGAACCTAATATGGTACCTAATAAACTACAGGTACTTAATAAATGTGTTTGCAATGTTTTCTCTTCTCTCTACAGTGTTGATAATACACAAAGATGCTGGTACACTCTTTCCCGTGTAGATATGGCACACATAGAATTAATTGTCTAGCTTATTACCATCTAGAAGCAATACATGGAGACACTGTATTTACATTAAAACTAAACAATTCACCTCTGTGGATGAAGTTTGTGCTTGGGAATCCCAATATTAGCATTGCTTCCAGTTCTTTGTGTTTGGAGGATGAAGTGGTTATTTATCTCATGCTCTATAATTCTGATTGAGGCATTATTTCCTTTATTAATGACATAGCATGGACATTCAAACTCTTCCTATTTTTGATAAAGTCTTTCAGAAAACTGACAGACTATCCTGCCTAGATACATATAAATAATTCTCCCTTTGGTTACCAAAATTATTTTTGGTTTCATAGACTGTAATGGAAAACAAATAATAATACAGCATTCCCATCTTAGTAGTTGGAGTATATTTAATTCTTGGTCTGTTTCATACTACTGTGAATATGATGTTTTAAAGATGAGTTTATAATGTAGAAAGGTTTATGATTTTAGAATAATGGAAGCTTCATTTCAGAAAGGAATTTGGAGAATTTTTACCCCAAGCGTGATTACAAGACAGATATCTCCTCCCTCTCTCTTTGGCATGCCAGACAAATGCTGCCAAGCCTCTAGAAAACAAGATAGTATTCCACTGTCAGTGATGAAAACTTAATTAGCTTGAAAGAATATTCATTGTTTTATATCATGAATAAGATAATATATTATTAATGTTATAATGAATGTTTAATGTAGCCCGTCTCCTTCATATCATAGCTATTGAGACATCCAATTTCAAAATTTTTTTTTCTTCTCTTGACATGACACAAGAACCCTGTGGCTAACACAGTCTAAGAAACTCAAGGAGTGACCCTTGATAGTACAATATTTTTTTTTTTTAATCACCAAAATGCTCATTGTCTGAATCCCCACATGCTGCTTTTAATGTCAACTCCTTCTGGGCTAAATTTAGGCTGCTATGGCACCTCTAATTATTCAATCATCTGGCATTCACATGACCACCTCCATCAGAAATTTACCACCTCAAAGATAAAATTGAGTACCTTAACTTCTCATCAATTTCAGAATTAAAAGGAATAACTCTTTTAACAAGAGCTTGAGAAAAAGGAAACTGAGTTATCTAGGAAACCGAGTTCTAGTTGTCCCCTTGAGAAGGTAAGATAAAATTCTACTTCTTCTCTTTTTCTTTCCTGATGCATCTATAGCCTAGAGAAAGATTACATTGGCCTAATTTTTCAGTGAGGATAGTTCTAGTTGTTTAAGAACTCTTCCATAGACTGAGTTAAAATTTACCTTCTTGTAGACTTTAATCCTTGCTCTTTAATTCTGTTTCTTGAATTATAATAATTAATAAAATGATAATTTTATAATGACATATCCTCTCACACTTTGTTTTTGAGATCATATATTTTAGCCACTTCTGAGTACTCTTAAATATACCTTCATCTGTATACTTATCCTTTGAGATATTTGCAATTATTTCAACAGTAGAGCTGAGGAAATTGTAACCTGGAAAATTTTAGCAACCTTCACTCAACTAGAAAGTGAGCAAGCCAAGTAAAGTTTCCAAACTTTAACACTCATTTTTTATGAAGAATTACACAGTACTGTGTTGTGCAGGTCTATTGTGCTGTTTGGAGAAGGCTCTTTGGAGGCAGGGCAAAGACCAGCTAATGAAGGGAGTCATACATGGACAGAATATTGTTATACTTTCCTGATAACAGCTGAAAATTATTTTTCCTCTTTCACTAAAACTTTCCAACTAAAATTTCTAAATACATGTTTCTAGATTGCAGTGTCCATTTTTCTCTCACGTTTTGACCATTAACTTCTATCATTCCATCTACTGATCCAAATACTTTAATCCTACCATTCTTTTGGCCCCCCCCAAAAAAAAAAAAAAAAAAACCTCAGTTTCCTCTGACCGTATGTCTCTATAGCTATTCAGAGCTCTTTCCATGTCCTCACTACCTTTACAACTCAGTTTAGACGCTGTAGTTCTTTCCGTGCAAATAATCTTCAATAGTCCTTTGCTCCTCTGTCCCTTAGTCCAATTCACCTGTTAAACTTTATCTCTGGACAAATCCAACTGGATAGCTGAATAGTTTTTAAGAAATTTAGTAGAATCTATGAGTTTCAAATTGTGTTTCAATACTGCCAGACACTTCTCCTGTGCTTTCTCATTCTCTGAGATGACTGCGTCACATCGTTTGCTTACATGAATATGTCTGACTCTCCTGGCCTCCCACTCTCTGGTTGTTTTGCTTCATAGTTCCTAGCAAAAATGGAGAGTCAGCTGAGATTCATCTACACCTCTGATACTCAAAGCCAACAATCTTATTCCACATTTTCATGTATTATAATCCTCTCTTCTTGTGTAATAGAAGTGTCCTTGTCCCGGGTAAGACCAATCTTTCCATTTGTGCTATGCATCTCAAATAAGCTTATATTATTATAGCACTATTTTTCTTAGAGTAGTAACAGCTGTTGGCAAAATAGATGCCAAAACACAAAAGACAATCACATAATAAGAGTTCAAAAGTCTTTCACATAATAGTTTTAAGACCAGAGTTCCTGATTATATATAAAAGGCTTATATTTATGTATAAAAGGCTTTCCTTCATTTAATGATTCAAACAGTAAAGTTCCTTCTAGCTTATAGATTCAGCTTCTCTGGGGTTGTGTCATCAGAATAGAAAGGAGGGCATGGATCATAGCATACATACATATTACCTGAAAGTGAGGCAAATCAGCTTCTCTCACATTCCATGGGTGAGAACTAATGGTATAGCCATACCTGGAGGTGAAGTAGGAAGTGTAGTCTCCATCTCTAGTGGCAGGCAACTAACTATAAGCAAAAACTATGTTTTGAAAGGAAGATCAGGAATTCTGGGGTCCTTTACCATATGAAACCAATACAGGAAATCAGGAGAGTAGAAAGTCTTGTTTCAAAATAATGAAAAATAAACCTAGAAGAGTGCTTCTTTTCCTTGAAAGTTTCATAAAGGAGTATGTGGTAAACTGCTTTAAATGCTGTTGAGAATTTGGATGAAATGTAGAAAAGAGACTATTGGAACTAGAAGGATCTAGGTTATCTTTAAAATTAACAAAACTGGTTCCAGTGAGTGACTGAGAATATCAAATGATGTGGACTGAGGAAAAAAAAAAGGGATTTGCCTATTTTGCCTATTGTCAATATATACAACACTTTTGAGTATTTTTGCTATATAAAGTGGAGTAAGGAAATGATTCAGTAAGTTGAAGGGTGGCTTGATTAATTTTCAGTAAGTATATAGATATATAAGTAAATGAATAAAGGAAGGTACAAATATAATGTAAATATTTTGAATATTTCTGAAATTGCTACAGAACATTCATTCATAGTGTTGCATCCTTACCTCACTGAAATATTTATGACTTTGTTGGCTGTTGTTACTTTTTCATAAATAATATTTTTCTTGATTGAAATACTGGCAGCCTTAAGAAACCTGTCTTGGTGGAATGCCACTGCTTTCTTCTCACTTATTCCTTTCAGATAAACAGGTCTTTCACAGATAGGCTTCAACATGAGTTTTAATTACTTGACATTTTCATCCAAATATAATATTTAGCATTATATTTTGGTACAACCTGAAAGTAAGAAATTTAGTTCAAATGAATCACACAATCTTTAAAAAAAAAATCTCTTTGAGTAAAAAGGAAAATACAGTCTAAAAGAGGTTTTGGTACCTTTCTATATGTATTTTAAGAAAAACAAGATGCCTATTTTATATTCTCAATATTTACAAGAATTCCTGCATTATTTGACTCATAGTGGGATAGATCACATAGTAATATTTTCTATTGCCAATTTCTCCCAAATACTACACTCTCCAACGTAACTTCTTGGGATTCAGGGCAAGTACACTTCTAAATATCTCAGGACCATGTTGTCAACTCCAGCTTATTCTTAGATTATTTCTTTTTGTCAGATGCCCCAGGTTCTGAGCAAGAAGCCATGCAACTGAGAGCGTACTGAGAATATGCACTGGGTACTGTTCCTACCAGCACCTCCGTATGAGGCTGCACAGTTTGTGCATTGTAAAGAGAAGCCTATCCCTGGGAGTGAGAGGCTAAAATCCAGCTTACTCTTTGCTCATTAATCCATGTTCACTGCTACAAGGCTGTATCACCTTAAGCAAGGGGCATCTTTTTCTCATTTGTTCACATACAGGAGACTTCCATTTATAACTCATACAAAATTGCTATGTAGATTGGTGGTAGCTCTGATACCCACTTTTCTGGAAACAGTCCAGACCATACAAATATGTAAGAGGTGTGTGAAGAGCTGTCTTTACCCACATCCTGCTTCTTTTACTGTCTTTTGCTTCTCATTACGTAATCTAGGAGTTAGCACACATTGATATTCTACTATGTTTACTTCCCTAGAAATCTTATATATATTTTTCTTTCATATTGCCTAAAACAGGCCTTCAATACAAGTACAGTTACTTTCATTTTAAAGAAGAGTAAATTGAGATTCAGAAAGCTTCATAAACTCAACATATACTTAACAAATAGCAGAAACAGTTTTGAGCCCATAACCCTGAAGCCAAAGCTCATTTCCTTTTCAATATGCATTTTAAAATTTGTCCAGTTGGCTACAGAAATGCTTTTCATTGGTGAAATATTTAAATATGTTCTTTGAAATATGTCAATCATGCTAAAGCCTCACAACAACATCACAAGCAGAGAAGGCAGGTATTAACACCTTAATTCCATAGAGAATGTTGAAGCTTAGAAAGATGAAATGACTTACCTTTGACCACAGCCTCTAATTGGTAAAAATAGAGTAAGTCCATATGTTCAGATTCATTTTGTCTTACTCTGTCCCTCTTGACTATATATATCTTATTGAATAAATTATTTAAATTATATATAAGATGAAAAAATGCCTTTGACATTTTTTTATTTCTAGCCAAGACAGTATAACTAGACCAATTTAACCTCCTGCTTGAAACAACTTAAAAACTGGACCAAACATATATATATAAATAATCTTTAAGAGATCAAGCTACAAAGGGTAGTTAATCCTGAGAGATAGAAAACAGATAATATGAGTTCTTCAATTTCCCCAGCTCACTGTCTTGAGAGAATTTCCATACTGCTACCCAAAGACAGGAAACCCAGACAGAGTTTAACTATCAGCCTGAATCAAGGAGACGGAACAAGGAGTCTGGAAGGTCAAGGTGATTAGAATTTACAGGGTACACTGAAGATCTTCAGTGGGTCTCCTCCAGTCTCCAACCAAACATTGATCAGTGCATGCATATGAGAAGGCTACTATAAGATGAGAAAGAACCAATAGGAGAGAAGAAATAATCCCTAAATTTATATAGGGCTAGAAATATTTCATTTTTTCACGAGTCAGAATGGAAGACTTTATAATGTGTGGAGTATTGGTTAGAATTCTGAGAAAGGTTTTGCCTCAGTAGGAGTGAGAGGGATGAAGGAATAATTAGACCTAGACTAAATTCTGCCTGGTTCCACCTAAGAAAGGTTAATATTTGGGGCTGAAAGGATAAAATTGTTCATAATTAACAATTTTCCAGAATGTATTATATTAGTCAGTTTTCACGCTGCTATAAAAATACTACCTGAGACTGGGTAATTTATAAATAAAAGAGGTTTAATTGACTCACAGTTCCACATGGCTGGGGAGACCTCAAGAAACTTACTTTTATGGCAGAAGGTGTAGGAAAAGCAAACACCTTCTTCACAAGGTGTCAGGGAAGAGAACGCACAGGGAAAACTGCCACTTTTAAAACCAACAGATTGCATGAGAACTCCCTTACTATCATGAGAACAATATGAGGGAAGCCACCTAATGATCCAATCACCTCCCACCAGGTTCCTCCCTCGATATGTGGGGATTACAATTTGAGATGAGATTTGGGTGGGGATAAAGGACCAAACCATATCATAGAATAAAGCACAATTATGTATAAAAATAAAAATATATTCAGCACCCAACAAGGTAAAACATTTACCAGGTATACAAAGAAACAGGAAGATATGTCTCATAATAAGGGCAATAATCAATTGAAACAGGCCCCAAATGGCATAGATGATGGGATTAGTAGACAAGGACATTTAAGCAGTTTTTGTCATATTCCTTATGTTAAAAAAAGCTAGAGTTTATACTGAACATGAAAGATTTCATAAAAGACCCAAATCAAACTTCTACAGAGGAAAAATACATGTTTGAGGTGAAAAAAAGTATACTAGGGGGTGGGATTAAATGTAGATTAGATAGTGCAGAGAAAAATATAGCTAATCTGAAGACACAAAAATGCCATCTATCCAAAACAAAAACAAACAAACAAACAAAAAACAACGGGGAAAAAAAGGAAAAATGAAGTATCTGTGAGACAACTTAAAGTTCCATACTATAAGGCTGAGACCAGAAGAAGAAAAAGAGAAACAAAGACATTCAAATAACCCTGCTGGATGCTATATCACATATTAGATTGGCTTCTTCAATATGCACTTCAAACTCTTGTGTATGTGTTTATTGTATACTGCAAGTGGAAAGTTAAAAATCACATCCCTTATGGTGGTTTGCAGCTAGGACTGTGAATATGAATTAGCTCTGCCAGTTAGATACGTTTGTTCAAGGCCAGTAGAACCGAGTTAAGAGATCAGAGAGGTAGTGGAGAAGATAGTTCATTGCTGATTGTGTTTGTACTAGGTGTGTTCCTAGAGCCATCCACTTTGTCAAAGACATTCTGATTTCTGAAGCCAGGTAAGAATAGTACTTTCCTAGAAACTGTTACATGGACTATGACTTTCTGATACCTAATTTTACTAATAGTTGTAGATATAATGCTTTGTTGGCAGGATTGGTTCTATTGTATTTAATAGAATTACCAAAGTGTAACTGACATACATACAATAAAGTGTATAATTTGAGATACATATATATGTATCCATGTGCATATATCCATGAAGCCATAATCACAACCAAGATAATGAGCACATCTATTATCTCATTAATGATAAACCCTAAAAAGTTTATCATTGACGTTTTGTAATCCCTCCCTTCTGCTACTGTCCACTATTGTCCACGTCCCATCCCCAGGCAACTATTTATCTGCTTTCCATAATAGATAAATTTTCATCATCTTAAAATGTATACTAATGGAATACATTATTAATACACAATTTGTGGTGTTTTGTCTGGCTTTTTAAACAATTATTCTGAGATTCTTTTATGTTACTACATGATATTAGTTCATCCCTTTTTATCACTATGTTGTACACCATACTGCAGATATACCATGGGTTGCTTATCCAATCACTTGTTGATGAACAGTTGGATCGTTTTCAACTTGTGGCAATTGCTAAGCTGTTATCAGCATTTATGTACCAGTCTTTGCATAACTATTTTGCTATCATTTGTCTTGAGTAAATACTTAGGAATTGAATGGCTGAATCGTAAGATAGTTGTATGTTTAATTTTTAAAGAAACTTCTAAACTGTTTTCCAAGTGATTGTACCATTTTACATTCATACCAACAATTTGTGAGACTTCCAGTTACTCCATATCCTTACAACCATTTTATTATTTTATTGGCTAAGCTATTATTGTTTAACCATTCTAATAGTTGTAGTGAGATCTCAATATACTATCCATTCTAATTTCTCCAATGACTGATGATATTGCACATCTTTTTATGTAGTTACATGCAATCCACATGTTTTACTTGAAAGAGTATTGTGCCAAGTTTTTGCTCAGTTTAACTCTTTTCTTACTCAGTTTAGTGAGTTCTTGTATATTCTGAATAATGTACTTTATTAGATCTGTTTGGCAGCACTTTGTGGATTGTATTTCTTTTTTGACAGAAATTTTCAAAAAGTAGAAATGTTTAATAAAGGTAAATTTATCAATTACTTTTTAAAATTAATTTTGCACTTGGCGTCTTATCTGTGAAATCTTTGTACAACCCAGAATTAGGAACTTTTGCCCAAGGAACATTGTCTTGATTATTATAGCTTTATAGTAAGTTTTGAAATTGAGTAGTTTGTGCCTCTGATTTTTTTTCTTTTTCTACATTATTTTGGCTATTCTAGGTCTTTTACATATCCATGTGAATTTAATAATATGTTTGTCATTTTCTGCCAAAAATAAAGAAGTATGCTATAATAAGTTTTGATAAAGATTGGGTTTCACCTATAGATCACTTTCAGGAGAACTGACATTTTAAAAATGTCCTTCCACCATGTTCATGAAGTATCTCTCAATTTATTTAGTATTTCTTAAACTTCTCTTAGCCATATTTTGTAGTTTTTATATACAAGTCTTTCAGATCCCTCTGCTTTATCCTTAAATATTTCATAATTTTGATGCTACTATAAATTGCATTATTTGTTAATTTCATAATTGTTAGCAATAATTGTTCCATTGCTAGTATATCAAAATAAAACCAATCTTTATGCATTGATAGTGTATAATAAAAACCTGCTGAACTCACTTAATGATTTTTGTACGTTTTTGGTTGATTCCATGAGATATCTACAAGGCAGATCATTTGATTTGTGAGTAAGGACAAATAAAATTTGCCCTTTTCTTATTTCTCTCTAATCTGAATGCTTTTTATTTCTCTTTCTTGCTTGTTTGCATTAATTATAGCATCCAGAAATACGTTGAATAGAAATAATAAGAGCAGGTATCTTTTTGTCTTTTTGCTGATCTTGGCAACAAGATCGACATTCAATCTTTCACCATTAAATATAATTTTAGCTGCAGGGATTTCACAGATACTCTCTATCAGGTTAGGTGAATTACCTTTCATTTCTACATTTCTAAATGTTCTTATCAAGAATGAATGGCGGCTGGGTACGGTGGCTGACACCTGTAATCCCAGCACTTTGGTAGGCTCAGGCATGTGCATTGCTTGAGCTCAGGAGCTTGAGACCAGCCTGGCCAACATGGCGAGACCCTGTCTCTATTAAAAATACCAAAATTAGTTGGGTGTGATGGTGGGTGCGTCTAGTCCCAACTACTCAGGCAGCTGGGTCAGGAGAATTGCTTGAAAATGGGAGGTGAAAGTTTCGGTGAGCCTGAATCATGCTTCTGCATTCCAGTCTGTGCAACAGGGCAAAATCCTGTCTCGAAAAAAAAAAAAAAAAAAAAAGGAATGTGGGTCTTGTTACTTTGATTATTCTAGTTCCTTTATATTTCCACATGAGTTTAAAAATCAGTTTGCCATTTAAGAAAAAAGTTTCGAAATTCTGTTAATAGGTGCACACATGTTTAGGATCATTAAGTCTTTCTTTAGAAATGATTTCTTGATCATTATAAAATTACCTCTTTATTCCTAGTAATATTATGTACAATTACTCTGATATCTAATTTCTCTGATAACAATATAGCCAATCCAGCTTTCCTTCGATTATGTTTGCTAGCAAGTTATATTTTTATATCATTTTACATACAACTAACTAGTTTTTGTTTCTACATTTCAAATGCATTTCTTGTGGGCAGAACATAGGTAGGTATATTTCACTTTTTATTCAATCTAACAATCTCTATCTCTTACATGGTGTATTTGGACCATATACATTTTGTGTAAATATTGATATGGTTCAATTTAATCCTATTGTCTCCCTATTTCTTTTCTATTTCTCTCAACTGTGTGTTTGTTTCTTTTCCCACTATTTTTGACTTCTTTTGGATTACCTAAGTATTTTCTTATGAATATATTTAATCTCATTTTTTGGCTTATATATAACTTTTGTTACTTTAGTGGCTGCTTTACACTTTATGGTATATATCCTTGACTTATTACATTATACCGTTATATGATATTAAATGATTATACATATCATTTAAGAACCTAAAAATGGTGTATTTCCATTTGTTTCTACAACACTTTTGCTGTTGTTTTATCTTTAATTATAAATTTATAATAAAACTTCCAATGCATGCTTATTATTTTTTACTCAATTATCATTTGAAAAGATTTAAATAAAAAAAATTTTCCATATTTAACCTCATAGTTTCCATTTTTCACGCTTATAATTTTCTGTGTTCATTCGTATTTCCATCTAATACTATTTTTCTTTTGATCAAGCAATTTTCTTTTACATTTTTTATACTATGGAGTTGCTGATGATAGATTCTTTCAACTACTAAAAAGCATTTATTTTTTCTTATTTTCTGGAAAATACTTTCACTAGGTATAGCATCCTAAATTGATTTTTTTCTTTCAGTACTTAAATAATGTTGCTTCACTGTGGTTTTCTCACATTGTTTTTGATGAGAAATCTGTTGTCACTGGCATTGTTTCTCTGTATATACTATGTCTTTTTTTTCTGAGATTTTCTTTTGAAATTTTGAAGATTTTCCCTTTATCCTTTGTTTTAATAATTAAATATGGTATATCTTGCTATAATTTTCCTTATGTTTATTCATTTAAGGTCTGTTGAACTTTTTGGATCTTTTTAGTTTTCATAAACTTCAAGAATTTTAGCCATTGTGTCTTCTACTAATTTTACTGACCCTCTCCAGCTCTTTTCAGAAACTCTTATTACATCTATAGTAGACTGCTTAAAGTTGTCCTGCAACTCAATGATATGTTAATTTTTAAATTGATTTCCTCTATGTGCCTCATTTTGCTTCATTTCCACTGTGACATCTTCAAGTTTATTAATCTTCTTTTCTGCTATGTTTACATAGCTGTTAATCAAGTCCATTATTTTAATCTCACAGTGTAATTGTCATTGGTAACTTTCTATTAGGTTTCTTTCTGTATATTCTGTGTGTCATCTTTCTGTAAGAGCACATGGAATACAGTTACAGCAGTTTTTAATGCAATTTTTTGATAATTCTAACATCTGTGCCTTTATCGTTTTGATGGATTGATATTTCTCCTCATGATGAAAATATGATGGGCCATATTTTCCTGATTCTTTGCATACTGGTAATTTTGATTCAGATGCATTTACATTTTGAAATTTACCTTGTTGGTTGCTAGATATTTGTGTATGTATTTATATTTTCTTCATTTGAATCATTCCTTTAGTATTTGTTATTTAGAATCAGTCATTTTTGGCCTAGTGCAATCTTTCCCCACCACTTCAGTAAGAGCCTCTGAGTGCTTTACCCAATACGCAATACATTATATTGTTTTTCTACTCTGGCTGATGGAAACTGTTAGTATTCTTAATTTTGAGTTAACATTTTTCTCTAACCTTTTCATATTATTTTTTTCTAGCTTAACTTTGGGTGGTTTTCTCACACGAAGGGGCTGACAAGTGCTATGAGAAATACCTGTGGTGACATTTCACGGATCTGCACAGTGTTCTCTCTGTGCAGCAATTTTTGCTGTGTTATTCTTTCTCATGAACTGTGGCTGTCTTGATTTCCCTGCATTCTCAGCTCTGTCTCTTCCAATGTGGGATTCATCTCTCCCTGCCCCAGAGAGTTACTTGAAAACTCTCTCTAGGCAGTAAGTTGGGACAATCATAGGGTTCATTTGGTTTGTTCATATCTTTCAGGAATCACTGTCTTTCACCTTCTGTCCAGTATCTTGAAAATCATTCTTTTGTAGAATGTTCTTCATATTAGTGCTTCAGGCTGAAATATAAATTTAGTGCCTACTACTCTAACTAGGTTTGAAACAGAATTCACTTGCATTTTTTAAAACCATTCATTGATGCCTAGACTTGAGTCTTCTTCTTCTGCCTCTGCTAACATATTGTAAGGAACTGATTTCCCTGTTAAATCATTTTTTGCTTAAATTACATACAGTGATTTCTAATAACTACAGTGGAATACTGACTAATACAGATACTATCTTAAACAAGTTCATTTTCACATGACATCAAAAGTGCTTCACATCACATCAATGCATATACATATTCATCCTCTTTTCCACTCCATTAGGTAAAGGTTTTGTATTAGTCAGCTAGGGCTGCCATACGAAAACGTCACAGAATGGGTGACTTAAACAACAGAATGTATTTCTCACAGTTCTGGATGCCGGAAGTCCACGATTAAGGTGTTGGCTAGCTCGGTTTCTCCTACAGTCTCTCTCCTTCACTTGCAGATGAGCATCTTCTTACTGTGTCTTCACATGACTCTCTGTGTGTTTACACCTCTGCTGTCTCTTCCTTTTAAAGACATCAGTAATAGTGAATTAAAGCCCTGCCTTTATTACCTCATTTAACCTTATTTACCTTCTTGAAGCCTTATCTCCAAATACAGTCACATTAGGGGTCAGGGATTCAACATATAAGTGAGAAGAGGAGGACAATTCAGTCTTTAATAATTTTATTAACTTCTAGTTATATGTCTTAGTTGCATCTGTTAAAAACTTATTTTTTCAACTCTCACATACACTATATATTTAAACATATAAAGTAATTTTACATAATTATAGCTATATATTGTTGTATCACCTATCTTTATGTTGACAAATATCTTCTTTTATACAAAGCTCCAACTTTTGTACCATAGATGCAGGATTTTGCAATTAAAAAGATAATAATGTTATTTCTGTAACTCAGAAACAGAAAATCAAATACCACATATTCTCACTTACAAGTAAGTGCTGAACAATGGGTACACGTGAGCACAAAGAAGGATATAATAGACACTGGTTCCTCCTAAAGCAAGGGAGGGTGGGAAGGGGTAAGATTGAAAATTTACCTATTGGGTACAGTGTATACTATTTGGGCGATTATTTCCTTAGAAGCCCACACTTTATCATTACGCAATGTATCCACATAACAAACCTGTATATGTACCGCTTGAGTCTAAAACAATGCAAAAGACTCATACGCACGTAGGTGCACGCACACACACACACACAAACACAAAAGAATTTTATTACTGGTTTCATCTTTTTGAAATACAAGCTCTGAAATCTGAAGGGTACTAGACTCTTGGCCTTTCCATTTAGTAGTAAGTTGTTGCTCTAACACATTCACCTTTTTTAAATCCTCAAATGTAAAACAGAAAGAGAACTTGTGAAAATTAATTGAGATAGTAAATGTAAACCACTTTATCAAGTGTGCCTGGAACATAGTTAATGCCAGACACACATTTGTTGCTTTTACTGTAGCTTCTCCTCCTCCTATTTGTCTGTATTATGGAGAAAATGGTAACCGTGCATGCTGGATCATCTGCTGTCAGTTCGGCCTCAGCATGGCCAGTGCTGACTGGTTGGAACTGCTTTTCTAGAATTCTCTTTGCTGTATGTTTCTGAGTTAGTGTTTGCCAATGAAAACTCATTTGAGATAAGTAGATATAGGCCAGACAGAGGGGCTTTATTCAATGAGGTGGGTTGGACAACCATGACAGCTTTTCAGATCTTTCCTTAAGCATTCACTTTGTGGTCCCACTTCTGAAATTTGGATTTTCCATCTGTTCCTGCCCTGGAGTCTGAAGAGGTTAGTTATTGTTCTTCCTGTTTTTTAGCCATAGCCATCCTGATCTTTACGCTTCAGCTTTAGCTTTTTCCACAATCATTATGTCTTAGTTATTATATTAAACTTGCTTTTTCTGTAATATATGGAAAAATCTACTTTCATAAAGAAAATCAAAATAAACTACTAGGCATTTATAAGGAGTACCAAGGGCTGGGCATGGTGGCTCATGCCTGTAATCCCAGCACTTTGGGAGGCCAAGGTGGGCAGATCACTTGAGGCCAGGAGTTCGAGGCCAGCCTGGCCAACATGGTGAAGCCCTGTCTGTACAAAAAATACAAAAATTAGCCTGGCATGGTGGTGGGCACCTGTAGTTCCAGCTACTCAGGAGGCCAAGGCAGGGGAATTCTTGAACTCAGGCAGTGGAAGTTGTATTGAGCCGAGATCACACTGCTGCACTCTAGTCTGGGTGACAGACAGAGACTCTGTCTCAAAAGATGCCAAATGAGATAAAGATACTAAAGACACTTAGCAGAGTGCCTGACATGTAGGACAGGCTCAGTGTTTTGACTAGTAAAATCCATTGCCGCTAAAATTGGGGGCAAGGGAATCCCTGCAAAAAAGGTAAACCCCAAATGTCCAGAGAGGGAGATGGTTGGAATTCCAAAGAAAGAAGCACTTCAAAGCATCTATAAGGGGAATTTACATCCAGAATGCTGTAGCAGTTCTCACGACAGATAGGGGAAGAAAGAGTTGTTCTACTTAGGTAGGTCCTCAATAAAGGGGTTGGGTTATGCAGTTTATATGGGAGGTTAAGGGATTTGGCTCAGGACTGGGGCTAGTTTCTACATGTTTAGCAACAGGGTTAATCCCTCCATGTTTTCTAGAAGCAACATAAGCAGCTTCCTCAGTGCCTGGGAATGTCCAAGGTCCCAACTAGAGCTCAATCCTGCTGGGGAAAACAAGGCAGCTGGCCAGGCCACAGAGCAGTCAAGGCGACTCTGGGTTTCTCAGTCAGAACATAAAAAGAAAATAGGGTGAACTGGGAGATGTACACTCAGTGAATATTGATTCCTTCCTTTTTTTCTATACTATATTTTATGAGTATAGAAGTATATATTATATAAGCATATATTAAATTCTCTGATTATTTTAGCATAGTTACTATTATTATTCCCATTTGATAAACTATATACTTGAGTTTCAGTAAGTAACTTGCCCAATAGTGCATAGAAAAACATATTAGCACTAGGATTTAAACCTAGATCTAGCTAATTCTAAGCCCCATATAATTTTCATATATCCATTTTGCCTACACAGATAAAACTTAATGAAAGACTCATGCTTCACAGAATATGGTTTCTACTTTAGATGTCACTTACATGTCAGCTTCTGGTAACTCTTAAGAAGTAGTAGAGGAAAAATTCCAGTCACTAACTAGATAAAAATAAAGTTTGAATGTATGAAAAAGGCGTAGCAATTTGTATTATGTTACTGATAACAGTTTGTAAAAGCTTTTTAAAATAAGCTTTGTCAATTTATAGATACTTTGTGTATTTTTCCTGGCTTTAAAATGTTGTATACATATGATAGATTTTTCTACCTTGAGAGATATTTTAATTCAGGTAATAACAGCTACTGTAACAGTTACTAAACAAAAGTGAAGTTCATTTTTCAACCATTTTAGTCCAAACAGTGGTTGTGATAGGTAGGCAGTCTTCTTTGGAGATGTGATTTAAAGATGCTAATTCCTTCCATCTTGTGTTATTTTCATATTGAAAATGTGAATTCCAATGTTGCCTTACTCTTCTGCATGAAGCCAACAGAGTGGGAAAAGCCAAGAGGCTGACCTGTCGGAGGGCTTTAGGGCCTTATCTGAATGTAGAGTGCATTGTTTCTGCCCCATAAGCTATGTCAGTCACATTGTGATACCTACCTGCTTAGGATGCCAAAAAGTGTAGCCCTGCTATGGGTGCAGAAAAAGAGAGAAAGCAGAATTGATGATCAGAAAGTATCATCTCTGAAAGAAAAGGTAATACCATTTTACTGGAATCAAGAATGTTCTAAATTCAGACACTTGAGAGGTAATGACAACCTAAAAAACATAATTATGCACAACTTTGGGTCCTGCATTATAGGTGACAATAAAGGTAAAAGAAAGGTAAAGTTTATTGACAATTTATAGGAATGTTACTGCAAACAGTGTTTCTTGTTACACTAATATGCTAAATTAATAACAAGTATAATAAAAATAATGACAGGCACCATGCCATTTTCTAATATTGTTATGGCTTTTACCCCACTTAGCTCTCAATAATTCATGAGATAGTTTCTAATTAACTCAGTGTTTAGTCAAAGAAACTGAGACAGAAACTGTTATTCAAATTATACTGTAATATGATAGATACTGATTTGAATCCAAGTATTCTAAACTTATTGTTATGCTCCTAACCACTACACTATAGATAATTTGCTTCTATAGTATAGCATTTTAAAATAATGCATATATTTTTGCTTTATCTAATTTTTCAACTATCACAGCTAATAAAATCAGAATAATTTCCTGTTAGCACAAATATGGAAAACTAGAAGCCATGTGTATTCTTTAAAGAATAGTTTTAAAAAACACAGCAACGAAAAAGGGACAATCTGAATGCATTCTGGGTGCAATCTCAGTTTCCTATTTTTCCATGTGTATATACCTGCAAAACCTACTTGAAAAAGTATGAGGTAGCTATGTAAAACTATGCTAGTTTCTTTAGCCAGGAATCAGTTTCCAATGAAATACTTCAATAAAATGCTGAGGATAAGGGTATGCAATGGAGAGGAAGTGGAGCACATACCTGACGAGAAGTTATTTTTGTGTAATTATCTGGAAAGTCAAAGAGTTCTTTGCCTAAGAACTCGGCTATCTGCTCCTCTGCCCCAGCTGTCAACCAAACTACTCTTGTTCTTTCAGCTCAGCTCTTCCAAGCCAGGCTTCTGCCTAATGGATATTTTCAGATATTGTTTTCACTTTTCAATGAGCTTCCGAAGAGCATGGCATCTTGGTTCACATTTGTATGGCATGCTCTCACTCCCTTACTGTAGCACAGTGTTTGACTTCTTCCTGAGAGTCTGAAAAATGTCAGTGCACTTTGAAAAGGAATTGCATTTGCTTAGAATTGCCTCTTAAACGTAAACAAACAAGGTTAGATAATGTCAGTTTCAGTTTGATAACATTCTACTATTTCTCAATCACCTTTATTGACTGTGATCTTTTTTCCCTTTAATTTAACATTGTCTCCTTGACATATTGCCTAATGAAACTTACAAACACAAGTCACACCAGAGATTAACACGTTTTTTTCTTTGAAAATATCATATGTTTATGATAATAACAAGGAGGCTAATTGAGATTAATGGTTGGGTTTACACATACATCTTCTACAAGTTTGGAGGGTTCATATGAATTAAAGCATATTATTTAAATCACTAAGGTTAAAGTTGTTGGACTTTAAAACAAACAAGTACATACTAATAGAGTGATAGTTTTTTTTTTTTTTCTTTACCATATGTCCCTTGTGAAAATAAAGAATGTGCATGCTTGAAAGAACCACTTGTCTTTTTTCTTTAATATAAGATGCAAATTTAAAAAATCAGTTTGGAAATATTAAGCCAGTAGTGTTCCCTCTCCCTAGGAGCTGTGAAACCTTGTGTAACAATGCAAAGAGCAGAGGAAAACAACAAAAATCAGCTTCCTTTAAGTAATTCACTTACGTATAATACAGTGTCTGACTCTATCTTTTGATGTTTGACTGCTGATAGCTTTTAAGGCTTACTTCTCCCTCTTTCCCTTCTATCTCCCATCTGAGTATGCTAATAAGAAGGCCTGGATGCCACTCCAAAGGCACTGGCAGGAGGTCCGAACCACACAAGGCCCTGCCCATGTGTGCAAATGCTCAGTCCTGATCTCCCTCCTAAACAACATAAAAACCTTAACCTGTGCTGTGGTCTAAATGTTTTTGTCCACTCAAAATGCATGTATTGAAACCTAACCCCCAAGATAATGGTGTTAAGAACTGAGACCTTTGGGAGGTGATTAGATTGTGAGAACAGAGTCTTCATGTATGGTATCTGTGCCCTGATAAAAGAGGTCATAGAAATGTTGCTCCTTTCACCAAATGGCAACACAGTGAGAAGGTTCCATCTAAGAGAGATTGGACCTTCAGCAGACAGTGAATAAATCTGCAGGTTCTTTAATCTTGTACTTCCCAGCCTCTAGAATTGTGTGAAATAAATATCTGTTGTTGATAACCAACCAGTCTATAGTATTTTGTTATAACAGCTCAAGTAAGACAGGCAATCTCCTGGCAACGCATATTCAGACCAGTTTTGAAACATGCCCTGCACTTTCCAAAAAGCCCCATTATTTGAGTAAGAAACCTTTTCATACTCTCCGTGTATGTGTGATGGTAGGGTGGGGGCCATCGGTCTCAACAATACAAGCAAATTTTGGGTGGGGTCTATCCCGTTTATATGGATTTGCTACATTACATAAGGTAATCTTGAAAAATTAATTGAAAGACTTAATTACTCTTCATGAACCTTTCAGATAGAGTTAAGAAGACTAAAAGTCAATTACTAAAGAATATGACACCTAAGACATCTGATTGTTAGCTTGAATTTAAATTAACAAAATTACATAGACTAAAATGAGATATTTCCTTTTAATTCACTTAAAAAAGAAATGATATTGATTGATTAGAATATGGGAGGGCGTACAAAATATTTTGAAATGAGAATCTAGAACACGCTCTAATGGAGTGCACATTAAAACGTCACAAAATTCCCTTATCCATGAAGTATGATGCAAATTATAGTACAAATTATAACTTATTATCATGCAAGTGTTCCATTGATTTAACTTTTCAAGTACATTTTCTTAAAGATTTAATATTTCAAAAATTCTTTCTTTACAACTCCTATACAGAACCATCTGTAAGCTAAGTATCTCTTATCTGAAATGCTTGGGACTAGAAGTGTTTTGGATTTTGAATTCCTTCAGATTTTAGAATATTTGCATACCAGTTGAACATTCCAAATCTGAATATCCCAAATTCAGAATGCTCCAATGAGCAGTTTATTTGGACATCATGTTAGTATAAACAAGTTTTGGATTTTTGAGTATTTCAGATTTTTGATTTTGATTAGAAATATTCAACCTGCATTATCACAGGTATCAATTTGAGATGTTGCTGTAGAACAGTTAAGTTTGAATAGGCTTAAATTATGGATTTAAATTACTAAAAATATTAAAAGTAATTTGAAATTTGAAAGTGACTTGGGTATTAGATACAACTGAATTGGCAATTTTTCTAGATGGGATAATAACTGTGATTAAATTAGAGAGGGTCCTAATTCTTTTCAGATACACAGTTAACATTTTAAGAATGAAGGGTTATGGTTTCTGAAACTTACTTTGAAAGTGTTCAGCAAATCATTAGATAGATAATAGAAAAATAGGTAGATGTGGAAAACATGATAAAATGTTAATTGTTAAATCTAAGTTTTGAGCATATGATTCCTAGCTTGTATATTTGAAAATTTTAGTAATAAAAATGTTGGCAATTTTTAAAAATCATAAATCAGAAATAAATTACATGATTGTCATGTGTAAATTTTTTTGGTTTGAGGGTGTTTATTTTCTTAAGTATCCTTGCAAAAATAGCATAGTAAGGTAGCTGAGGGACTATTCTATTTACTCATCATCAGCAAGATACCCACCTACAAAACTTATTAATCTTATTAATACTAATACTAATTACTAATTTCATTAGTAATACTAATATAGTTCTAATTTTATTAATGTCATCCACCTTGCTTCACCACTTGTATGCAGTTGCAAATGTTATAGTTACTGTAAATAATTTTAAATTCTCAGTGATATCAATACATGTGGGAATCAATGAACTTTAAGTACACTCTAGAAGTGATTGTACAAATGAGTAATTGACATTAGTCATTCACTCATCTTTTGAAAGAACTTAAGTATTTATTAGGAATACGCATTCCCAAGGTGGCTACAGCAAGTCTTTCAACATATTACCAGATAAACAGAAACTAGCTTAAGAGACAGCAGAAGTAATATTTCTTGAATTGAGTGGCATTCAAATTATGTAGTTGACTAGAAATAAGGACTAAGGGTTGTTGTTTCTGTTTGAACCATGAAGAGAAAAAAATGGATTTAAATAGTCCAGCAGTCTGTATACTTTTGTGAGGTACCCTGAATTTACATCTCCATTCAGTGATGTGTCATTTCACTTAGGGGAGGTTTGCATAGATTGCTCTGATGAAAAGATTAGTTGATCTATCCAGGAGAACAGTGTTAACTTATCTTGAGAATTAAGATTATCTTAGCCAACATCTATGACAGCAGCTATGGCAACATGGCTTACCCCCTGCCCTTTTTGTTACCAAAAATCTCAGAAATCTTTCCCTGGTAACGTAAGACTATAAATCAATAAATAACGTTAATAGTTGCTTCAAAACATTTCTACAAATCAATTTATTACTGACAATCTGTTCATTTGGGCAAAAGTATCACTTAACAAACAAGTTACTTATCAAATTTTGCTCTAAGATCCTCACTTCTCAGTATCCACCAGTCCTCGACTATTATGTCACAAACCAAACTTTGCCCAGTTGCAATCAGTTCCATACCTTGAGAGAGCTGCCTCAAAAAAACTTGAAACCAGACCACAAGCCCCTATAAACCCCTTACTTCCAACTTCCTTCTTCTAAGTTCCTTCTAAGACACTCCCAAGGTGGTGGTTTCACTTCCATAACTGGTTGCTAATTAGTTTCATTTTGTTTATTAATTTTTTTACAAGGATATTTGATGTATTCAACAGTCTCAGAATAAACTTTTGACACACGAAATTTTTCAGACTGCCTAAAAGGACAGAGTTCAAGATTTACCAGAGAGATAGTTTTTTGTGTCTGTTTGCTAATTTATGTTTGATATGGCAGAATTGGGTCTGACAGTGACTTTCAGTTAGAACATAACACCTGGTAATGAGTGTGGGAGTTGCGGAGTAACCTATAACAATCCTTTACCTCTAATTGTTGCAGACCAACTGTTATACTTACTAAAAGTTCAGGGAAACTGGGAATGATCAGATTGGCATAGTGTATTGCAAAAACAATGCAAATTGCATGGGTGGGGGCATCCTACATTACACATGCTGTTATGTAAAAATATTACTGATGCATAAAATCATGACAAAGAACACCATTGCATACTTATTCTCTGGTGTGTTTCCCCTGTAGGAAAAATATAAATAATTATTTTAGTAAGCAAAAAAAAAAAAAAAAGGTTAATGAAATGACTTAGTTAAAAATCAGCAGCCAGAGAACAAGATTAAAATAACATTTGTAATATTATACTGCAAAAAGTTGTTGTGCTATCAAGGAAACTATCTGCATGCATTTTTTCTTATATATGACCACTCAAATATGGCTACATGAGCTAAACTGAACAGAAGTTTGCTTAAAAATAAAAGTTTAAAGAATAATTTTGGACTACCTCAGAACCTCTAAAATCTTATAGAAGGCAAGATTTTAATAGGACACAATATATCATCAATTAGCATAACATTTGCAAGAATTGCCATATTCCTGTAGCCTTTGTAAGCTATTATAAAGGAGCTGAAGGTTGTAGAATTACTCTCCTCTCTTTTTGGTGTTCTCAAGATCTTAGTTCATGTAGAAGTGAGTTTTGGATATTGATTTATCTAAAGTATAAGTGATGAAAATCAATTTCTAATGTATTGTTTATTTCAACTACTTAATAAAAAACATTTACAACGTGCAAAACTACTATGCTAGATTTAAGTAGATGTGTGTAGGAGACGTGTATCTATAACATCAAATACATAAAGCACTTGAGATCGATGGAGTGAGATCTGGGTAGCAGTTCTGGTTCAGACTTTTATTTTCTGTTTTATAATGGAAAGTACCTTAATCTCCCAGAGCCTTTGTTGTCTTATGCCTTAAAATTGGGTTACTAATATTTACCTCTTAAATTGTTTGAGTATTAAGTGATATAACCTATGGAAAACATTGTATATTGTGTTATATAGTCTCTACTCTCAATGTGGGCACAATCTAGCTAGTGAGACAGAAATAAGAACAGCTCTAGAGAAATCAGAAATAATGCAGTGGTATTGTACATTACTATGGCATGCAGTGGGTGGACTTGATTTCTCATATAGTTATGGATACTTGTCTTATTGGCGTGTGATAGTTTCAGTGTTTCTGATTATCTAAAATCATAGCAGCAAGGTAGTCACTTTTATTGCTTCTGTTGTCAATAGGTTCTGCATCACGCCATTGTGAACACCTTACATGTAGTAATATTATCTCGTCTCTCACTAAGTAAGAAATGAATTCTTTTTAGATTGTGGAATTAGATTGCCCACTGAAATAAAAAATAAGTAATACACCATGGGTGAGAAGATGTAATTATCATAACTGCTTTTCTCTTCACCTTGTCCCTTGAAGTGTAAATCTTAATGAGATAAAGACTTGAAGTAGAAGGTAGCTCTGTAGGTTTTGTTTTTAACATGAAGGAAGACTAAGGTAAGTTGAACACACTGGCTTTATCTAGAGTAGAGGGGTGGATGCTGTATTTTTTTTTCCCCCAAGGGTGCTCTGGTTCTGTAACGCTTGAGCAGACCCACAACTGCACTAATTCCTTTTGCAGCTCCTGCTGCTAATTTTAATGATGTCAATATGCCACTATCTACTTTTACATCCTTTATTTGAAATACAGTAGAGTATAAGAAAAAGCTATTTCTTTTTTTTTTTTCCATGGTTGGTATAATTTCTGGAGGAGAAAAATTTGTAGGATACTCTTCCCTCTGAAAGAAAATCATTGAAACAGAAATTTGGTAAATGAAGCTTTGTTAACTCAACAAGATAATATTCAGTTTGGAAATTATATATACAAATTTATTCCTTAATTCCTCAGTTAATTAAAGTAAAATGCTATTATGATATGAGTCACTATTACAAAGTCAAGTCACACTCCTTATAACAAGCCTTCTTTTGCTCGTTTAATTATAGTTATGCATCACGTAACAACGGTGATACCTAAGAAATGTGTTGTTAGGTGATTTCATCATTGTGTGAAAATAATAGAATATACTTACACAAACCTAGATGGTGTAATCCACTCCACACCTAGGCTATGTGGTGTATCTCATTGCTCCTAGGCTACAAAGTGGTATAACATTTTATTGTTCTGAATATTGTAGGCAATTGCAACACAATGGTATTTGTGTATCTAAACATATCTAAATATGAAAAAGGCACAATAAAAACACATTATTATAATCCATAATCCATGGGATCAAAGTCATAGATGTGGTTCGTCATTGACTGTGATGTCGTCATGCAGTGAATAACTCCACCTCCTTTCTCCCTATCCCTAAGTGGCTTTCTTCCTTCTTTTCACATATGCAAATTATTCTCATTCTTAATCAAGGAACTTCTCTTGATTTCTGAAGTCCACATTTATTTAATACTTCGCCTTTTAATGCTGTTAGCACATATTCAGGTTCCAAATTGACTAATATTTATCAAATAGTTAATATTTGTCAAGTAGGTTTTAAAAATAAGAATGTGTTATTTGGGTTCAACATCTAGCTCAGTCCATGTGACTTAAAATATAGTTTTGCCATTTAAAAAATCAGAATGAAATAGTATTTATCACAAGGGTTTATTTTAAAGATTAAATAATTCATATCTAGGATTTATCCAAGTGGCTGGCATGTAATAAACATTTAGGAATTATATTATGATGATAGTGATTAATGTTTACTATTGTTATAATGCAATCTTTGTCACTAACAGGTATTTTGACACTTAAATAACATACTGTCCTGTATTATTATGTGGATGATACCCTTGAATTTGCATTGTTTTTTTAAATTAAAGTATGAATCACTCAAAGGTAGTGATAATGTCATCATTTATTTTATGCCACCTCACCCTATCCAATGCTGTACTTTATCAAGAATTAGACATATAATTGTAACTTACTGAAAATCACATCAAATTATTTGAAATAGTTATTAATTTAATAAAGATTTATTAAGTCATTCTCATCTGCAAAGAACTGTGGTAGACACAGACCTTCTTTCCGGTAAACTTGCAGTTTAGTGACAAACATCAATCACAAAGAGAAAGAGGAATCCAACAGAAAAGGGGCATTGCTTGTGAAATGAGTGCTGCCCAATAAATTAATGACATTCAAAATACACACATTTGTTTCATGCACACAACAAACTTTTCTGTAAAGGATCAGACAGAAAATATTTTAGGCTCTGCAAGCCACAGAGTTTCTGTTGCGGTGATTCTCATCCTGGTATGAAAGCTGCCAGACAATACATAAACAAATGTATGTGGATGTGTTCTAATAAAACCTTATTTATGATATGAAATCAAATTGTATATAGTTATTCATGACACAAAATATGATTTTTAAATTTTTCTCAACCATTAAAAAAGCATTACAAACCATTATTAGCTCACAGGCTAAAATGAAAGCAAGATAGTCAGCTAGATATGACCAACAAGCCCCAGTTTGCTGCTCTCTGGTATATATTATGGCATCCTATCAGTCTTTAAGTGTCCTATCTCTTTTTATGCTATGCCAAAAAGCCTACAATGATAAACCTCAAAAGAAGATTGAGATGAGATATTTAGGAAATTAAAGAAAGCCTTCATGGAGAGTAAGATTTGTACTGGTTCCAAGTCTCCTACCAGTGGGGAGCAATTAGTTTCATTCTTTTCCACAACTGGAAGGTATAGGCATGGCACAGGTCAGTCAGCTTACAAAGTGTATGCTATATGGCATACCGAAACTTAAATGAATTTCTCCCTGACGGCTATGTATGCACTTATTTATTTGGCTTAGTCAATATCATTATCATAATCTCAACCGGACCTTTTCTATCCAGTCGTCTTGGCAATTGTATGCTGAATTTCTTAGAGTCTTTGACTACACTTCATAAGCTAAGAGACCATCTTTTTCTCTCTCCCATCTCTCATCATTTTCATCTGGGAAATTACTGAGACTCAGTGAATCTAGTTTACAGTTCTTTGTTGCTCAAGGCATGTCCCAGGCTTTCAGTCACTGTTACCCCAATTTGGAAATTTTTCTGTGCTTAAATCTGACCCTTTCCAGCCTTGCCCCCAAGTCTTAAACTCGCACAAAAGCCAGAGTGACCCTTTTATCACAAAGTTGTAGCCTCCTTTCAATAAATACCCTGGCACTACCTTTAGAAAATATTTCCTGGGGTCTGTTTATTAAAAAAATTCTGTGAGGTGTAATACTTTTCTGCAGTAACTGAAATATGCCTATAGTCAGAGTTAATGTCTAAAATCTTGAAATGTGTGACTCTTACTTGTTAACCTGTGATTTTTGTTCTCTCAAGTGTTCTGTGGCTATGGCCGCATTCATTTCATAAGCAATATCTTTTTTCCACTAAGATCCTTCTCTCTTACTGGGTTTAAAGAAACATTTATTTTTACTCCCACTGTTAGTCTGGCTTGCCTGACTTCTCCATTCTTTTGTTGTTTCTTTGAGCTTGTCCCTTGGTGCTATGGATATTTTATACAGGTCAGGCACTATATAGGTATTATCTCTGGCTGAGTCCTTTTGTCTCCTTCAAATGTCAAATAGACAGCCTGATTATTTTCTAAAATATTGAGTGCTTTTCAGCTGATATATCCCTGTATGGAGTTTTAAAAATGATTTCTTCTTGAAATTATTTTTCTTTTTCCTCTTCCACTAGAACATTTATGTTAGATAAGTTTCAAATTTATAAGTTTTCTTTTCAGCCCAACAAAGACATTCAATAACATATGTCCAAAAATAATATGTCATATATATTATATTTATATAATATATATGCATAACATATGGCTTCATGGTCAGAAAAAGAATATTAAATATGGGATTAGAAGAATTGAATTCAAATTTTTAATCTTTATATCATCCAATTAAGTCATTTCACTTTTCTGAGGCTTGTTTTTCTTATCTATAAATTTGGAACTCAAGGACAATAATATCCATCTCTAAGGTAGTTGAATTAAATGTCTTATAAATGTCACTTATGGCAGTAAAATGTCTTGAAAGATTGCTCCTTCCCATGGAATTACAGGAATTGTCTCTCCTCAAAGTAACTACTCGTACAAACATTAATAGGGAATAAATGTTTACATATTTTACTAGGTGAGGCAGGGGAAAGGATGCATCACATATTACATGACAAACTGGAATAATTCCCTTTATACATACAGTTTCTTTTTATTTTTGGAAAGTTTCTTCTCTTGGCAGCTACCAAGTCATATCTTTTGTCCTGCATAGCTGCTCAGGTCCCTTATTGTTCCTGAGATTTCATTTTTGGTCATTAGTATTTATTTCCACTTCACCCACTGAAAGTTCAACATTCAGTGGATCCTCTCTCCCTAGGAAGGTATTTCAGCCATCATCACTTCTATTTTCAATCTGGCCCCCTAGTGGTCTTGCTGTATATACCCTTACCCTCCAGACCAAACAAAAATATTCAGTCTAGAAAACTTAACCTCATCTATATGCAAATCAGCTGCTTTTTATCTTATATTTCATGGTAGAAGCGATATGAGCTATAAATTGACAAAACTTTATGGGAGATAATAGAGTGTAAGATCAACAAGGTCACAACTTGGCATGAATTTGACATTATACGTCATTATTCCATCTATTCCAATGTGATAAACTCTATTACTCTGCACCTTCTTTAAACTAAAATTTTGCCTAGGCATACCTCCATTTGTACACAGTCACTGATATTTACATACAATGTAAAAGCTTTCCTATTAGGAAAAGGATACTTAACCTGTGGCACCCTTATCTTTTCCCTTATATCCATTTTTATTGCGCACCACTCCAAAAGACTACCTGGATCACTTCTTTTAAACTTGGCATCACAACGCACTTCTGACATTCACCTGGCCTAGTAGTTAGTTTCCTTGACTTCATTCTCTTCTTTCCAAAATAATAGCTTTATAGCCAACAGTGCTGATAGATTAGTTGTTGATTAATTTGTCCTCTCAAGTAAATTCATGTATATATTTTTGGATATGTATAAAATCTTGGGATCTTAACAGAAAATGTTAGGCAATGTGTGGTAAATGTTTCAGGTCAAATTGTCAATTTGTGAGAACTTGACACATAGGTAGCCGATTTTGAAAAATAATGTGAAATGTTCCATTTAAATGGGTTAATTTCATTTCATGTGAAATCTTCCCTCTTACTCCAACTGAGAGCAGCTATTTGGAGGCTGGAGAAGTTTAGAATCACATGTAACTCAGTTAAACTGAAGACTTGGCATATGTTTTGTCATTGTAAGTAGTTTAAATGCATTATTTTATTATTAAGAAATTGTTCCAGCCGGGCGCAGTAACTCATGCCTGTAATCCTAGCACTTTGGGAGGCCAAGGTGTGTGGATCACAAGGTCAAGTGATCGAGACCATCCTGGCCAACATGGTGAAACCCCGTCTCTACTAAAAATACAAAAATTAGCTGGGCATGGTGGCACGTGCCTGTAATCCCAGCTACTTGGAAGCTGAGGCAAGAGAATCACTTGAACCCAGGAGGCAGAGGTTCCAGTGAGCCAAGATTGCACCACTGCACTCCAGCCTGGTGACAGAGTGAGACTCTATCTCAAAAAAAAAAAAAATAGAAATTTTTCCAAAAATCAAAACACTGTTGCTGCATTTAAGAGGTCCTTAATCGCTTAATCTGTGCCCAAAAGTGGAAGTTTAAGGTGTTTCTTTCTTCTATTTCAATCCAAATTTAAATATCCCTCACTTAAGACATTTGTACTACAGTGATACTTCAAAGTCAAACAATTTCCAAAGAATGCCAATGAATTGCCAAAGAGATAGTAAATAATAAAAGTAATAGCAAGGGTAACAAGAGCTCACTAATTTTCGAATCACTGCTGTAAAGCCATTAGATACATTAATTCAGTTAATCCTTACAGTCCTATGCATTTGACACTGTTACTGTTTTACAGAGGAGAAAACTGAGGCAGAGAGATTAATTTGTTCAGGGTTACACAAAAACATGTAAAATATCACTCGTTTTTAAATCTCCCAGTTCCTAAACTGACTTCTAAAGCCATAAGGAATTCTACAAAAGCAGTTGGCAGAAACTTTTGCCAGGATCAAGAGAATATCACATTTCTTTTTCCACATTTTGAAAACATGGGAAGCTTTAGAAGTAGACGTGTATGTGTACATGTATTTGGCCTACTATTGGATCCTCAAAGTTTTAATTGTTTTTTCCTCATTTTCATTTCATTTGTAGTTTCTGAAGCTATGTTTACATGTACCTTTTCTTTTACTATGCTCATATATCACTAGTTCTGTAAAGTGACAATAGGTTTCATAGTCAGCTAAGTTTGTTTTTATCTATTAATGGACTTCTTGGATTCTATACTATGTTAATATATATTATACCTCAAGAGGAAGATTATATTTTAAAGATTTTCTCACACTTACCTGTCCCCACAGAAAAATCCTTTCTTTTGGCATATGTGTATATCTTAAAGGATTGGTATTTTCTGAAAATCATCCTGGGAAGACATAAACTGAATAATAATTATTATAATATTTGAGATGATTAATATATATGTTGACTCTGAATATTAAAACATATAGCTTTGAGTAATACATCAAAATGGGAGATTAAACAGCATTTTAAATATACAGAAGGATTTAAGAAGGAAAAGTGTACAAAGTCTTCTGAGAATCCGTATTAGTTTTTGGTTTATCCTAGTAAAGTAATTTTTCTGATTCTGTTGCTCCTTGCCTTCTGCTGATATGTGAAGGAATATACTAGCAAATCCTGAGCGATTCTCCATTTTTGTAATTTCATGTGCATTGACTTTTCCCCATTATCATTCTTTTCAAATAACCATCCAAAATTTGTAACCATAACTTGAAAATATGAATTGAAGTTCTAAGGACCAATTCCCTTAAACCAAAATTATATCCAAGCAATGAAAGTACAATTATCAATTGCTTTTTAACAGGATTAAGGGCAAATAATATCTAGCTGCCTTGAATCTATTGAAGTATTTTTTCTTTCATGTTTTATTTATTTTTAAATATTATTCTAACAAGCATGTTTTTAAAAGAAATCCTATGTTCACAAAATGCATCAACCTTTTTGATAATTTGATGCATCTTGAATTATTGTTTTATATTAAATATTTGTTCCTGAAGGAAGAAATCAGTGTATGGGGATGAGGTAGAAAATACAAAGATTAATGTGCTAGATAAAACAGTTAGGAAGTCATTTGCATTATTTTAATTAAAACCCATTACAATCTTACACTGATTGTTGTCAATTCCAATATATCTAAGTCAAATGCTTTAGTGCCTTTATTTTATATTTACATGCAATAATACATGGAAAAGATGGTGCATAATCTGTTTTTATTTTTTCCCCTTTACAAGCTTAACATTGCCTCTTCTTCCAAAAATATTATTAGCTTTGTACTTTTGTTTTTTTAATTAACCAAAATGGCTAACTATTCTTCAAGGGAAAAATAAGGTATTCTTTTAACTGAATGAAGTCTGCTAACAATGATAAAACATGAAATTTCCTAGTTTGATTTTAATTCCATGACTGTCAACTATTTCTAACACTAAAACCTAGGGTAATATGAGGACTTGATTAGTTTACCATATTTTACATCAGTCTTAAATCTCGGTAGGTTTTAGTATATAAATTCCAATAGACTTTGATAGTTTGCCTTAGGGAATGAGTCTCCCTTCTGAACCAAGCTGTTCAATCCCCTATGCAGGGATAGCAGCTTATCCCTGACATAAGTGTGTTTGATTGACTGGTCAGCAGCATGATGGGAATACACAGTTTTACCAAGGATGAGATTCCATCACTTGACCCCTAACTTGTGCACATTTCAGTTCTATTGGCTGTTTCCCTCAGAGACTCTGGAGGACTTTGTTTCTGAAGAATGTAAAGATGTAAAGAAAGGAAAACAGGAGTGTTCGTGGTTAATGATCTCTGCTAACTGCTATTAAAATGCAGTCAAGTTTTTGCTTCACTGAATTAAATGGAATGAAGAGAGGGGAATGTTTGTGTCAGTGTGAGGCTTATTTGTCTGGGGTGTTACTCATGCCACCAAGCATCAAAAGATCTCATTCCTCAGAAGTTTTAAACAAGATGTTATATTTGTTGGATGTTGCCCAACTAGTATCTTGAAGAAATGCAGTCATAGGTCTTGTTAGGTCCAAGAAAAAAATTCCAAAACTCACAACGAATATACGATTTCATATCATTGTGTTGTTTGCATGTCTCAAGCCAATGTTTTGGATTGCCTTTTTTCTCAACCATATTCTTCATGTTTTTATAAAAGAGAGTGCTCTTTGTTTTTTCTGTGAAAGCAAATTTCATTTCACTTTGTCCAGCTGGTCTTTAAATGACACTTTTGTGAAATAATTATTTGGCTAGTAATTTTTTAATATTTCTGAATTCATGCTTTATAGTTCATTTCTAGAACTTTGTATAAGTTAGTTTTTGTTGGTTGACAAACCATCCCCAACATTTACTTGTTTAAAGCAACAGCCAATTACTATTTCTCATGAGTCTGTGGGGTAGCTAGATGATTCTGCTTATCTGGACCAGCTTCGGCTGCAAGTATTGTTAAAATGTGGAAATAACAGAAACAAACCCAATAAATTAGTTAGATAAATGAAGACGGTTCATCTGATTAATATTATGCAGTCATTGGAAATTGTTTTAAAATAATATAAATACAGGCAAATATTTCTAATATTCTAAGTGAAAGATTAAGATATAAAATTGTATATATAATAAGATTTAATAGTTAAAACACATATAAACATATGAAAATATAAAATTTATAGAATAGCCTTGCCAAAATGTTAGTAATACTTCCCTTTAGATGGTGAAATACAGAAAATGTTTATTTTGTTCTTCTCTGTTGATACGGGTTGGCTTCGTGTCCTCACCCAAATCTCATCTCAAATTGTAATCTCCACTTGTTGAGGAAAGGACCTAGTGGGAGGTGATTAGATCATGGGGTTCGTTTTCCCCATGCCATTCTCATGATAGTGAGGGGTTCTCCTGAAAGCTGATAGCTTTAAAGTATGACACTTCCTCACATTCTCTCCCTCTCTTGCTTCGCAATAGTAAGATGTGCCTTACTTCGCCATTCTTCTTCCTGAGGCCTCCTCACTGTGTGGAATTGTGAGTCAACTTAACCTCTTTCGTTTATAAATTATCTAGTCTCTGGTAGTATCTTATAGCAGTGTGAGAACTAATACACTGTATTTCCTAAATTTCACAATCAATATGCAATTTTTCTGTAATCTGAAAATAATATAAAAGAAACATTGTATAACTAGTACCCTGTAGTAGGAAGGATCCTAATATGGCTTCCAAGATCCCTGTCCCTGGTAGATATACCCTGTATAATCACTTTCCCTTGAGTATAGGAAAGACTGTGACTATTACAGATTTTATTATCGTGATTAGACTGTTACATTCAAAATTTGAGGGATCTTGAATTAGTAATTAAGATCCCAAATTAGTTGACTTTGAGTTAATCAAAAGGGATAAGCTGGGCGTCTTGGCTCGTGCCTCCCAGAGCTTTGGGAGTCTGAGGTGGGTGGATCACTTAAGATCAGGAGTTTGAGACCAGCCTGGCCAACATGGTGAAACCACGTCTCTACTAAAAATACAAAAATTAGCTGGTGGCAAGTGCCTGTAATCCCAGCTACTTGGGAAGCTGAGGCATGAGAATCACTTGAACTCAGGAGGCAGAGGTTGCAGTGAGCCTAGATTGCATCACTGCACTCCCGTCTGGGCGAGAGAGTAAGATTCCATCTACAATAAAAAGGGTAATTATTCTGGTGAAGTCTGAGCAGGTTAGATTAGCCCTCAAAAGGGATTGAACCCTATCTGGAGGAAATGACACAACACATGAGAGAGATTCCCCTGCTGATTTGAACAAGTAAGAGGCCATAATGTAAGAGATCCATGGGACTAGAACCTGAGGACATCCTTAGGAGTAGAGTGATACACCTGTCACACTGAACAAGAAAATGAGGACATTAGTCCTACACCTGCGAGAAATGGGATTCTACTAACAACCGCTGTCCCCACGTTGCAAACGAGATTGGAGCACTGGATGATGTTTGGATTTTAGCCAGCTGAATGTACTGACTCCTGGCCCACAGAAGCTGTGAGATGATAAATGTGTTCTATTTTAAGATGCTAAATTTGTGGTACTTTATTAGGCAATTATGCATTTGTTAATATGAACTTCATAGCCCTTTAAAGCCAATTTCCATTCACTTTTTCATTTCCCAGATTTTCTAGATATTTGTTGCAAGTAATAGTACATAATTCAAAATCATGTCACCATTGTTGATACAGTTGATTAGAATTATTGTGCACATCCATTCTTACAACCTTTCAACCTGACAATGTGGCATCAGGTATTTGTCAAATGAGAGTCACTGAATTTAAGTTTGTGATACAGAGACAACCACACAGAAAATTAACTGGAATAGTAGACTCTTGGAATTAACAGGTTATCAACTATCATAGATAAATGGAAAAATTTATGAAGTGGATCAATCAATATTCAATTAAACCATATGTCATGAAGAATGTTTTCATGGTCATAATTAGTAGCACAAACTTCCAGACAATTTCAAGCCACATAATCATTTTTTCATGTGGATGATGTGAAAAACCATCAGAAATGTCAATAACAACCCAGAATTGGCAATGTATAATACTTGGTGTCCTTTATTTTTATTACTGCTGGCAGATTATCTTTTCCTCTAAACCCCTGTTTAGAATCAAAATAATTTTCAAAACATCATTCTGTGAAACCATTTCCAATCCATCTGATTTAGCCTGAGAAATAAAATCAATTTTTCATTGAGAAAATAACATTTACTCCATGATTTAAACAGCTCAACTTTGGTAATGCATTTCAGTGATTGAAGACTAAGTAGGTAAAATTTGTTTCACCCATTTTCATTACAACTTTAAAAAGAACTAGTATTTTGTGTAATAAGGTAAAAAGTTAGTAAGAATTATGAGAAAATGGCATCAAATATGATATATTGATTTCTTTTTCTGATGGTTTACTTTGTCCAAAAATGGCTGGATACCATTTTAGCTATAACACTGAACTAGGCCACAGCTATGCTATTAAAGCAAGACTGACTTTATATAACTTCTTCAAACGAATCTCAGTGATCCTCCCTTCCAATATCATTTGCTGTTCAATGTGGGACAATCCCCTGTCTAGGCCTTCATTTGTTCCCTTATGATATGAGTGGTTTAGACTTGCAGTAATGATTCCCAGAGCATGGCTTACATCAGCTCACTGATTACCTCAGAACTCTTTAGAAATGCATATTCCCTATTATCACCTGAGACTTAATGAAGGAGAGGTTCTGGGGGTAGGAGCTGAACAGTAATGGATATTTTAGTCAACATGTCCTCAGGTAGACTGGATTATCTGTAAGAAACCTTGTAGATCTGAATAGATGCCCCTTCAAGTGACTTTAGGTTGCAGCAGACCCATTTTTTTACAGTTTAGTTGATCGGGGTTGCAGTATGAATTTTCCTTCCAAAACTTAGTTAAGCATAAAGATATTTAGTTTAGAGAGGGACCAAAGTCATTTCTCTATAGGGATGATGTCAGGTCTTCAGTATCATTTTTTAAATCAAAGGATTGCTTTCCTTTGCCCCCAGTATGTTTCCTTCTTTACTGCACCTCCTGAAGATCCTAGCCACCTACCTCCCATTTTGTTATGCCTGCCTCTAGGAAGCTACATTCCCAAGAGGAGGGTTTTGGTTTGGATATAAAAGGAAGATAGTCTCCACATTCAGATAGATTTAATTTCTATGTCAGGGACTCGAAAATCCATTGCTTGTTGTCGCAATAAGGAAAGCATATGGGAGAAGAGGGTTTAGCTTTTTGGATTTAGAGACAGCTAGGATTGAATTCTGACTCTGGCTGAAAATTGTGTGATATCTTGTAAGTTACTTATTGTTTCTGTCTCTCTTCTTTTATAATCTGTAAAAATAGAAATACTGACAGCATAATAAGAAATAGAAATAAGACAACATAAATGAAATTACATTGCATGTAACAGGTGCTGAATAAATTGTAGCTTTATTCTATTTCACAGGCTTCACAATCAAGGATTTGAAACCAGATAACTTCATTTCCCAAAACCACTTGCTACCTGAGCCAGTTGGGCAATATTTGTTAACACTTATGTTCCAGCCAGTTAACTATCACTTCACTTTTGTCTACTTTCCATCTGCCTAATCTTTTTTCCCAAGAGTGGCTTCTGGTTGGGGATAAACAATCTAATAGGGAAGTATCCTGATTAGTAATGATGATAATAATTTTAAATAATTATGAGTAATAATGAGTAAGAATGTAAATAAAATCCTTGGGAATTTCTGTGGAAAGTTAAAAAATAGATACTTTAAATTTTTTATTTTATTTTTTTGAGATGGAGTCTCGCTCTGTTGCCCAAGCTGGAGTTCAGTGGTGCAATCTCAGCTCACTGCAACCTCCACCTTCTGGGTTTAAGCAATTCTCCTGCCTTAGCCTCCTGAGTACTTGGGATTACAGTTGCACACCACCACACCCAGATAATTTTTTACATTTTTTGGTAGAGATGGGGTTTCACCATGTTGACTAGGCTGGTCTCAAACTCCTGACATCAAGAGATCAGCCCATCTCTGCCTCCCAAAGTTCTGGGATTACAGGCATGAGCTACCACACCTGGCTAAATAAAATATTCTTAAAAGCCAGAATCACATATAAAGCACTTATGATATAATCATAATCAAAAGGAATCACTACACTGGGGAAATTAAAATTCAGCTTATATTACCATCCCCTTTGTCTTGCCTCATGTACAGATGCCTCAACTTGTTTGTAAACATCCAATATAGTTAAGTCAAATCCTGGTGTGTGTATGTGTGTGTGTGTGTGTATGTGTATGCACCTGTATGCACATGTCTGTGTGTTTAGAAATAAATACTTTTATAGAAATCAGACAGACATTTTGTGGATTTAAAAAACAAATCATTAAGGATTATTTGAGCATATCAAGTTCTAAAACACATAGTACAGTGCAAACATACCTCTGGTTATGGTCATTAATTACTTATTATTACCATTATACCTGAATAATGATGTCAAAGAAGAGGTGGATTTGCTTGTATCTGATCTGTTTCCAAAGCTGGGATCACTTTTCCCTTTAGCTCTAGCAAAGATTGGTTTAATACTCATTATATCATGAATGGAAAGATCAGTCTTCCAAAGGTATTAAAATTATTGGGAGTGCCTTTCAGAGGGTGGAGGGTGGGAGAAAGGAAAGGATCAGGAGAAATAACTAATGCATGCTAGGCTTAATACCTGGGTGATGAAATAATCTGTTCAACAGACTCCCATGATGCAAATTTACCTATGTAGCAAACATGTGTACTTGTACCTCTAAACTTAAAAGTTAAAAAAAAAAATTCCAGGAGTAAGGGACGATAGACAACATTTGTATGTGTCTCAGTTCCTATTCCAAGAAATTATATCAGGAATTGTTTTAGTTTCTTCCAGCCAGGTAGGTATAGAATTCTTCCCTTTAAATTCTACAAAACGTAATTCAACTTCTCTGCCTAACACACACAGGGAATTTCATTTATTCTTTCAACAAATATTAATGAAAGCTATAATATGGGCCCTGTACTATCTTGGAGCAGGGATACAAACAAGAGAGACAAGATCTCTTATGTCATAAATCTAATGCATCACGAACAACAGACTTTTTAAAAAATATAATGGTACATAGACTTAAAAATAAATGGTATGCATTGGCGGGTATGAGGTGGGGAAAAGGAATCCATTTTACTTTATGTAAAGTTGTCAAAGGAGGCCTTTTCAAGGAAATTATCTTTACACAATTTGACTTATATTTTTTGAAAGATTATTCAGGCTGCTGAGTAGAGAATGTTTTATATGGGGGTGGGGCAAAGGAATAGTAGAGAGATCAGTTAGAAGACGATTGCTTAGGTGAGAGATGGTAGCCTGGGCTAGGATGGTAGCAAGGAAAATAATGAGACCCACAAATTTAGATTATTCTTTAGGGAAGCCATTCTCAAAACACGATCCCCAAACCAGCAGCTTTGGATCATACTCTAGATTATTGTATTAAAAATGCTGTATCCTAGCATGCTTTTAAAAGTGTCCCAGTGAATTCTGATGAATGATAAAATTGGAAAGCCATTGCTTAGACAAAGTGTTGACAAGCCATGAGGTTGGCATTAGAAAATAATTCAAAATGACTGACTCCTAGAATTGCCTGTTTGTTTCTTTGTTTTTAAAGGAGGAGGAGTATACCAAGCTTTCCATAAAATTAAAGATGAAGACATTTTCTCTTTGTGACTAAACAACTTCAAAATAAATACTGGATAGCTAACTAAAAGTTCCTCAGCCATTTCTGCCACTAAAGCATTGGTGCATCACTGCATTACTTGGCTCTTCTCTCTAGACCTTTTTTTCTCTTTTCTTTCTTTCCTTTTCTTTTCATCCTCACCTCTTTGCTCTCCTTACTTCCACTTTCTGTTCAAATATAATGCAGAATAATTTTCCTGCTGCTTGACTCATCTAGTCCCATGAACTAAAAACTAAATATCTAACTTTCATCCCTTCAATATAATTTTCTAAATAAATGCAGTTCCTGCTCAATGAAAAATTCTGGTATCAGCTATTAATATAATACATTGTCACATCCACTATATAGATAAATAAATTTTGATTTGAAAAGATTTAAAACTATAGAATAATTATTTTATAATTTTTTTATAAAAAATGGATTGTCAAAAATAATTGGATTGTTAAAAATAATTTAAATTTTTGAATTGGTACTTAAATTTTGCCAACAACATTGATTAAGAATTTTTAAATTGTTGATATCTTTGCTGGTTTTTCATGTACGTTTGTTGTGAACTTCAAATAAAGAGTATGATTTTTAATCCAGAACCATGTTGTTCAAATAAATTTTATAAATATTCTCTCAAAGTCTTATATAAAATCAAAAGATGGAACTCCATTTTTCACAAATTATTTTTTAAATTGTGGCAATTGTTGCTGTTATACTATGCAATCTGATATAGAAGTGAGTTAAAGCATAATTCAAGGAAATTTATTCATTTTCTATTCAGTTATTTTTCTACAACAATATCTGCACTTCTTTTCAATATTGATGTGATATCAATGTATAACAAAATTCTTTTCTTTTAGAACTGCTGTTCTTGTATAAGAATGCTGCTCTATTAATCATAACTGGCAGCTCAATGCTTGAATTGCAGCATAAAATGTAATTTATTAAAATCTTTTCCAGGCAAGTCTGAGACAAGGAATTTAGTATTTATTAATGCTTTCTCCATTTTAAGCTTAGGGAAAGCTGAATTAAATGCAGTAAAACTTGTGATACTGTCTTCACACTCAATTTTTTTTGTGGCACAAAAAGAAGTCTCTATCATTTAAAAATAGACTATGAAATAAAAAACAACTTCTGAAGGTTTTTGACATTTTTATGCTTTTTTACATTTTGGGAGATTTCCCTTATGATTTGATGTTAAGCCAAAACTTGTCTTTAGAACAGTGAAATGGTCCTATACAACTTTGGTTCTGAACGGGAATGGTCCAGACTGGGTGACCATCCTGAATCAGGCTAACTAATAAGACCACCTTCCCTGGGTCTTTCTTACTATTAAGTAAGAGCAGGTATTGTAATTTCCAGGACTCTTTCACTAATGCAAATTACCACTAGTTGTATCTAAAATAAACTTACTACTAGTTATATGAAAAATATACTTTCCATTTAATTCAGCACTTGAATTACTACTAGTTCAAGTGCTGAATTAAATGGAAAGTATATTTTTCATATAACTAGTAGTAAGTTTCTTGAGGAAAGATATGATTGTGGAAAGATAGATTCAATGATAGAGAGATTGTTTATTTCCAAAATTAGGCTCAGTCTCAAAATAATAAAATGAGGGATGATTAATTTCTGGTCTAGAAACTGGGGGAAATGCTCATTTTCTGAGAATACTGAGTTCAGCATTATAAGTTCACTGAAGTCAAGTGTTTCAGGATTCTATGCTATCTAAGAATTTCTGAAGACTTTTCCTTAGTGCTTTCTCTCCTAATATGTCAAATTGTTTCCATACTTTTCTGTATCTTCATAGTCCACTGCCTAAGAAAAATAGTTGGAAGTTTTTTCTAGAAAAAAATGATTTTGCTTATACAAATATACAGAATAATCAGCCTATCTTTATGCTTACTCATTACCATGTTTGTTTTAATTTTTACATGGGAAATTAATATTTTGCATTTGAAAATATTGACTATATGTTCTTTTGTCAAGATCTTTAGGGTACAGTTCATATTACCTCTTTGTATTTCTTTCCATGTACCCTTTGTCACAGAGACTTGCGTCCAAGACTTTACCCTACTTCTGTGCTAAGAAGTTACTCTATCACAGTTTCATAGATTCAAGCAGGAGGCCCAAGGCCTCTGAGACAGGGACAAAGGCTCTTACCGCTCATGACACAGAAGGTGGCATGAGCTTCTTGTTTGCGTCAATTGCTTTTGCTCCCCAAAACTCATGGGGGTCATCTGGAATGACCAAGGTAGATGTAGTGGTCTGAATCACAGGTGTGCAATTCTGAATTGAGGTTTTCTCCAATATTATTGTGGAGGCTGTAACAACCTGCTCCACTTTTGCCCTAGGAAGATACTATCTATATAATGCTGGTCAGGAAAGAAATCTGCCTACTGACTTGCAGGGAGATATTATCTTCATTGTCCCAGACTGCTTACTATACAAACATCCTTTAAATGATAGTCCATGATAGAACTGTCACCATAGAGGATTGTCCCCCAACAGAATGATCTAATGGAAAATAGTAGCTATTTCCTAAACTCAACAGAATGCCATTTTGAATTTTTTATATTTAAAGTATAGGTATGTGTTTTAGTTCAGGTGGCTGTAACAAAGTACCATTGATGAGGTGGCTTATAAACAACATTTCTCACATTTGTTTTTTTTTTTTTTTATTATACTTTAAGTTCTAGGGTACATGTGCATAACGTGCAGGTTTGTTACATATGTATACTTGTGCAATGTTGGT
>NW_012118966.1:413879-436047 GCF_000951035.1 Colobus angolensis palliatus | reverse complement strand
TATCCAGAATCTACAAAGAACTCAAACAAATATACAAGAAAAAAACAAACAACCCCATCAAAAAGTGGGCAATGGATATGAACAGACATTTCTCAAAAGAAGACATTCATACAGCCAACAGACACATGAAAAAATGCTCATCACATTTGTTTCTCACATTTCTGAAGCCTGGAAATCTGAGATCAAGGTACCGGCATGGTTGGGTTCTTGTGTGTCCCCTTTCCTGGGTTACAAACTGTTAACTTCTCGTGGTATCTTCACATATGTGAAAGAGGGTGAGAGTGCTCTCTGGAATCCTTTCATAAGGGCACTATCCCTTCATGAGGGCTTCACATTCAATCATGATGATGGAGCCCTCAAGAAGGGATAGAGCTCTTAGGAAAGGATTCCACCTCCTGATATCATTACATGGAGGTTAGGATTTCAACATCTGAATTTTGAGGGGACACAAACATTCAGTCCATTGCAGTATGTTCTTAGAATACAATTTTTGTTTTCTCTAGATTTCATTCCCAAATATTTGTGGTTTAGAACTAAACTGGCTCATAATTAGGTGTCATTGAATCTGGCACCTTATCCTGCTTTAAAAGCATTGTGCAAATCACATACCATTTATCTCCATGGCGATAGCTAAACTACCAATCACCTTTTAAATTCACACACACACACACACACACACACACACACACACACACACAATCAGTAGGCTTTGTGAAAGAATTTGGAGCATTTGGTAGTATTCAAAAAGATTCATTCAACTGAATGGCCCTGCAATACTGAGTGGAAATAGACATACCATTAATATATATTTTAATCGTGTATGTAAAAGTTTAAGTTTCTTTGCAGCAATATGAATCAGACAGAAAGGCAATTCTTTATTTCTTCTTCTTTCTCTACCTTTTTTCCTTTATTTCCTCCAAGCTACCCCCCTAAATTCCACTTCAATATTTAAATCGTGTTGAAGGTTTAGTGCCTGAATATTTCATTTTCATTCCATCTTTAAGGTTCATCAATTTTGAATATGGATTATAAATCTATAGTAAGTTTTTCCTGGGAGAAATGGTGACCAAAATAGCTTACTTGAGGCATATAACCAATTTCACTCTTTTTCAGTGCTAAATTTTATAACCAGGGTATTCCAAAGGGATAAAAGAAATATGTCTTAGGTAGTAAGTGGTTTGAGTACTGAACTATTATAAATGGCTGATAGTTAGCTATTAGAAATGAAGGCATATAATATTGAAAAGCACATATCTAGGAAAGCCAAATCATGGAAAATATTTAAATACATGCAAATACAACACGTATTTGCCAGCAATTTGACCTGAGTTTCCATTTATTTTAAATATGGACTTACATAGAAAACATCATCTAATTTCACATTCTTACAGGAAATTTGTGTGTGAAGGGAAAAAGGGAAAAAATAGAGCTTTAAACAAAATACTATCTGACTGTATTCCATAAACATGTATATATACATATAGAGCATATATGAAAGCCTTCATTTTATGGACATTAAAATGGATTCAGAGAAAGTTTATATGGTTTTTTCAAGGTTACAGAGCTATTAAATCACAGTATTTTTACTAGAGCTCAACATTTCTTGGCCAGGCTTGTTTTCACTATATTATAAACTTACCTTCATTAATAAAAACATCTGTTGTTTATTAATGATTCACTATATATTTGGCACTATGTCAGGAGTTTTTCTTGGACTATCTAATTTAATTCTACAACAGAGAAAGGGTAAATTGTTATCTTCATATCAATAGGTAGTAATTTTACAAGATCACAGAAAGAATAAAAGCTTGAACCTAATATCAAACCTAAGTATTTCAGAGCCAGAACTTTGAATGGAAATGCAACCCTAAACATGAAATATATTCAGCAATTTACCAATTACACATATTCATATCACAAAGTGGGAATTTTGAAGCACTTCTCTGTCAGCAATAACATATACTTTTAAGATTCTATGAACCACTTAAGCTTCAATAGAAACTCAGTAAGATGTAAATTCAAACATGATCTTTTAGCCAAAGATTGAACCTTAGAGAAAATACCAACCAAAAAATCCTGTCAATAAAGAACAATTCCTGTAATTCATAGTGAATAAAGTATCATCAACTAATGCAAGACATCTCTTTGGAAGATCATTTTGAAATATGCTAGTAGGTGAAATATTTTCATTCCAACTGCAGAAACTTAATGTTACATTTGCTTTCTATGACATCCAGTGCTCATTTCCTCTGGATGATGATTCAGAGGCAGGAGCTAAGCCTAGGTTCTATTTAATATTCTCTGCAAATTTCATATTACTCTGTGATGCTCTGGAAACAAAACAATTATTATTCACCTCCCACAGGGAAAGCCAAACTGTATTTAAAGTTGTAGCCAATCTACTCCAGTTCTATAGCAGTGTTTTTTCAAGAGGCAGAATATCCTTGGAATTTTATTAAGGAAATAAAAATAATCATAATGCATTCAAGTTAAAAACCTTGAAATATATCCCACCTACAAATCTAGAATGTCTTGAAATCACATTTTAAAGCAGTGAGCATTAAGAAGAAACTAGTCTTAGGTGTCCCCCAGTCCCCAC
Organism: Colobus angolensis palliatus; assembly: GCF_000951035.1. Classification (NCBI taxonomy): domain Eukaryota; kingdom Metazoa; phylum Chordata; class Mammalia; order Primates; family Cercopithecidae; genus Colobus; species Colobus angolensis. The sequence continues at coordinate 433,448 of NW_012118966.1, read as the reverse complement.
ACAATACACAAAAGAGTCTTTGTCTTGGCCTTGCTTCTTCAGAAATGGGTAAGATATAATACAATATTTACATAGAACTGCCTCACAAAGAATGAGAAATTGGATCAAATTTAAAGATGAAAGAAAATTTATTTTTCTAGTTTTATATTTGAATTCTAAATTTGGCTCACTGAAATAATTTCCATTTCTTTCTTTGAGAAAGCATACATCTATGTTTCCATTTTAGCATAGAAAGATAACAGACCTCTGTTCTGATAGTGATTATGACTTCTCAATTATACTTGCAATAATCTCATGCATTGTCATGGTGTTAAAACATTTTGCATCTTATTTCAAAAGGAAAAGAACAACTTCAATCTGCATCCAAAGAATAAACTTGGATTGGAATGCAGCTTTTTTTGGTGGGGGGGAGGCAGGTGCTATGTCGATCCATTAAACAAACCGATATTATTTGTGTAACATTATAAGTATCTTTACTGTGTAAATCATTTTGAGGTATGTTTCTACTAGTTGCAGCTAAAAGTTGAATGCATGTATCATTAAAAGTGGTGATATTTTTGCCTTTAATTTTTCTAAATTCTTCATATTCCGTACCCCTCCTAAAGAAAACATAAATGTCATAAAGAAAAAAGACAATTACTTTAGATAAGATGAATATATGCCTGAGTTTACTTGAGCAATTCTAATTCATGCCTATTTTCCCAGCATAATTATTGACAGTGGTGCATTTCATTCTCAAACCATTTATTTAAACAAACTATCTCCAAACTTAATGACTTACAATAACAATTTCTTACCTTTTATGAATATGATATCAGTTGAATTGATCTGTTGATTAAACCTATTTGAATGATCTTGGGTAGACTTTCTTATGCTTCTGTATTCAATTAGCTGGTTGTCTGTAGCTGGCTGATCTATTAGGTGAGTTCAAAAGTAATTGCAGTTTTTGCATTGTTGGAATTTACCATTTATTGAAATACGTTCTAAAATAAATGTGGTTATGTTATGCATCATTTTAATGGGCATTTTCACTTATTTTTGCTAATGATTTATTATCTGCCATTTACTTTATGTTTATTTTAGACTATGGAAATGATGTTAGACAAAAAGGAAATTCAAGTGATTTTCTTATTCAAGTTTAAAATGAGTCGTAAAGCAGTGGAGAAAACTTGCAACGTCAACAATGCATTTGGCCCAGGAACTGCTAATGAACACATGTACAGTGGTGTTTCAAGTTTTGCAAAGGAGATGAGAGCTTTGCGAATGAGGAGCATAGGGTCTGGCCATTGGAAGTTGACAACAACCAATTAAGAGCCATCATCGAAGTTGATCTCTTACACCTACACAAGAAGTTGCCCTAGAACTCAGTGTTGACCCTTCTACAGTCACTGATCATTTGAAGCAAACTGCAAAGGTGAAAAAGCTCAATAAATGGGTACCTCATGAGCTGAGCAAAAATTTAAAAATCGTAGTTTTGAAGTGTCATTTTCTCTTATTCTACACAACAATGAACCATTTATTGATCCGATTGTGACACGTGATGAAAAGTGGATTTTATATGACAACCAGAGATGTTCAGCTCAGTGGTTAGACTGAAAGAAGCTCCAAAGTAATTTCCAAAGCCAAACATGCATCAAAATAAAGGTCGTGGTCACTGTTGGGTTGTCTACTGCAGGTCTGATCCACTGCAGCATTCTGAATCCCAGCAAAACCATTATATCTGAGAAGTATGTTCAGCAAACTGATGAGACGTACCAAAAACTGCAACATCTGCTGCCAGCATTAGTCATCAGAAAGGGCCCAAGTCTTCTCTAAGACAGTGCCTGACCACATGTCACACAACCAGTGCTTCCAAAGTTGAATTAATTAGGCTATGAAATTTGGCCTCATACGCCATATTCACCTGACCTCTCACCAACCAACTAGCACTTATTAAAGCTTCTCAACAACTTTTTGCAGGGAAAACACTTCCACAGCCACTAAGATACAGAAAATGCTTTCCAAGTATTCCTAGAACCCTGAAGCGTTACTTTTTATACTACAGGAATACACAAACTTATTTCCTGCTGACAAAAATGTTTCAGTTGTAATGGTTCCTGTTTTGATAAAGGTTACTTTGTGTCTAGTTATAATGATTTAATATTCATGGTCTGAAATTGCAATTACTTTTGCAGCCAACCTAATAGAATATCTTCAGATGAGATGACTTGTCTCTGTTCCACTTGGTCTTTCTTATTCCAGTAGTCCAGCCCCGGGCTTGTTCTCATGGTAGATTCAGAGTTTTAAGAGACTAAATGGGCCGGTGCGATGGCCCACACCTGTAATCCCAACACTTTGGGAGGTCGAGGTGGGCAGATCACGAGGTCAGGAGATCAAGACCATCCTGGCTAACATGGTGAAACGCCATCTCGACTAAAAATACAAAAAACTAGCCGGGCATGGTGGCGGGTGCCTGTAGTCCCAGCTACTCAAGAGGCTGAGGAAGGAGAATGGCATGAACCCAGGAGGCAGAGCTTGCGGTGAGCTGAGATTGCACCACTGCACTCCAACCTGGGTGACAGAGTGAGGCCCCATTTCAAAAAAAAAAAAAGAGACTAAATGGAAGGGTGCAAGCTCAAAAGTAGCATGACATTACTTTCACACTAGCACACTAGCATATTCTGTTGGCTAAACATAAAACCAAACCATAAAGCCAGCCCAGAACCAATGAGGGAGAGGGCTGAAAGGGAGACCCTTAGAGAGTAAAGGCTGCTAGATATGGTAAACACATTATTTGGATATACCAGTGCAGTCAACCAATGACTCAATATAAATATAAAGTATATTTCCACTTAATTAAGCCCTCTTATTTTTATTTAGTCAACTATATATGCCAATTACCTATGGCTGCCACTACATGGGGCTAATTTTTGTACTTTTAGTAGAGATGAGGGTTCACCATGTTGACCAGGCTGGTCTCAAACTCCTGACCTCACGTGATCCACCTGCCTTGGCCTTCCAAAGTGCTGGAGTTACAGCTGGGAGCCACTGTGCCCAGCCCTAAAATGTGTTTTATACTCTGGTGTGTCTACATAGTACTTATAATAATCACATGGTAAACTCCCTTTATAATATTCATTTCCTTTACATTCTTTTCCAAGATATATTTTCATGAAACCTTCTAAATTCCCTTACACTTGTTTACATTTGATAAAGACAGAATTATACCTAGATTTTTGTCTGCTTCTTCTTAAAATGTGTTATTACTTCCTTTATAGGTAAGCCTGCTGCAAACATATCAGACACACTCATCTAACAAAACTTGCTAGAGAGATAATTTGTATTTCAAAATTAAAATGATTATTATAATACAATAAGCATTTCATTGAAACCTACCATATTCCCTTGATTGCAAAGAATAAGAATATTCAGGAGAGTCATGTATTGATTTGCATCCTTTTAATAATCAAAACAGTGTTTTATTCACTACCTAGCTGTATTCACAACACTGTTCTTCAGCATCATTTTTCTCCATAATTTCTTACTATTTAATACCTCTCATTTGAAAATTAAAATAGTACTTAAGGAACTTGAAATATGTTCAATATTAAAACTCTACTAAATAAGATGGTCCAGTACAATATTTATTCATAATGTGATCTGTTGCTGTATTATCACTTTCTCAGAAAACTTCTTCTTATTTTTTTCCCAAAGCATCTTTTTGCTTTAAACATAGGTTTCTCATTTGTTTCTTATTTTATAGATGCTGATGTAGTCTCAGAGAGACAAAGTCTCTTATGTATATAGATGAAGAATTCTAAAATAATATTCCTTTTTATTATTCAGAAAATTAGAAATGAGCACAAAATCACACGAATTGTCCGTTGAAACTGGAATGTTACTATCTCCTTGATCAATGGAAGAATCTTGCTTAGTGCATTTTGAAATCAAGGGAATATCATGAACCAGCAATCTCCATGTAGAAAGAGTTGTGAATACACCGACATGGCATTTTAAAAATTGTCTTGATGAAATGTAATTGTGTCACTTACCCAAAGCAAATACAGAGGAAAATATATGCATTGTCCTTAGTTTCCTTCCAGCTCTAACAGGCATTGTCACATTAGAACAGTATCATTATTTTCTTCAATTTTAAATATTAATAATTTTCTCAAGAGATTTTGTTTTAGAGTAAATAATTCACTAAGACATCTTACAGTTTTGAAAATTCATAAAACACACATACACATACCCCACATAAACATCCATTTTTTGTGTATCAGTGATCCTTAAGTACAGTTAATGGATAAACAGAATAAACATGAACTTGTTTTTATTAAGAGATTCTCATAAGAGAATGCCTATACTATCTGTGAATTCTTCCCTAACGAAGTCATCAGTTCCAAAAAACAAAAAACTGAGTTAAAATTACTGGCTCATTGCTAATGCTCTAGTCATCCAAGCTGTATCACAAAAATATATCTGATAGAAGATAATGTTCAAGTGGCATTATGAAATTTATAATATAAGAAATTTGATATTTCCTAAAAATATGATATATTTCATAACAAGTACAGTTTATCTCTCATAGAGCAAAGATTACCTACTAAGTACTATTGACATTCTACACTGAGATTCCAGTTACATAACTTATTTTTGACTCTTGAAAACCTAATTAACTGAACTGCAAAATATTTTCCTGATGTAATTGATTCCAGAAGCAAGCTATTTCGTTGTGATATTCAATTGAGAAAAACACGTAGATATATAAATGGAAAAATATCTAAAATCAAAATACAATAGTTTATAAATATATACAATTATATGAACTTTTCTAGAATGGCTAGCATGCTGCAACACTTTGGAATTAATATTTCACAATTATAATAATTTCATTCTCCATGGTCTTGGGAAAGACAACCATGGTGATGTTTAAAACATTTTTAATTTTGTATTTTACTCATTTTGTGTGTATTTCTTCTGTTGTGTGGAAATAAATTATTAGAAATGAACTATTAGATGATTTGAGATTATTAGAATATATGTTTTTATATTTCTTTATGGTTCTATAAGGAATTTAAATTATCTGTTACACCCTAAATGTAAATTCCAGTTGCTAATTTGGCAGTTATTCTGAATACCTTGAGTCTTCTCTGTTCCAACCCCTGGTTCACACATTCCTATAATTCTTCTCCTAGTCTTAGATTATCTGTCTGGTTTCAGCTCTTATTGAAATAATGTCTTTTTCACCAATGCTATGGCTTAGTAATACCAAACTTTTCAGCAGAATATCCACTGAGCTGAGTTTAGGCAAAATTAAAGGATAATTAGCAAATAAATTGTTGTATTTTTAAGCCCCCAAGTTTTAAAATGGTTTGTTAGATAAACTACAATGCTAACATACCCAGACCTGAAATATATGAATTCAATTGTCTGTGGTAGGTATTTTTATAACTCTTCAGATGATTTTAATACGGAGTTGGTTTTGAGAGCAATAGCCTTAGAAAATTGAGACACTGGAATATTTGTCTAACGAAATTCTAAATTAAAGTATTTGAACCGAGAGAGGAGAAAGGAAGAAACAGGTCAGGTAGGCAGTTACTGTAGGTCCTCAGTAAAACTCCTTCAAACAAAGAACAACCTGAAAATCAAACTGCAGGCCGCAGATAAGAAAGAGCCCACGTCATGGAATGGAAATGCTACTCTGTGTACCCAGATGAGCAAATTCCATCCCTTTTTGGACACATTTCTCTCTCTTTGGCACACCTCAGTCTCTTATGTTTCACCTATTGGTCTCTCACTTTTCACTTATTTTACATATGCCTGCCTTTCTGTAATTGGCCCTGGGCTAAGTCTTCATTTACATAGGGTGGGCCATCGCTTCAGTTCTTGATTGGTCCCAGGCCAACTTCACCTCTACCTCCAGTTGATTCCTTACACTATCATACCTTTAACTGGTGCTTTCTCCAAAATGGTCTACAGACCAGTCAGCACATTCTTCCTCCTACAGTCTATAAAAACCCTGGACTCAGCCTCAAAGCTGGCAACCTTCTTTCAGGTCCCCTCTCAGGCCGTTGAAAGGTTCCCTCTTTTTCTTATTTTGCCTACAGTCCAACATCACCCTTGGTGTCATACTTCTTCATTTTCTTGGTCATGAGACAACTCTGGGTAACATTTCAGACAATGAGGCTGCTTCAGAACCAGTTAACTTTTTAATATTGGAACGTGCAGAGATTAATATATAATCAATGGCTTTAAGGCATTGTTGTACAAATGACTTTATATTAAATATAGATTTTTGAACATAAAAGATAGCAATGTAACTGATAGGTGAACAATTTTTAGAAAAGGATGTAGTGAGTTTACTAAAAACAGTCTTGTGATGATTAATTTCATGTGTTGTCTTGTCTGGGCTAAGAGGTACTCAGATAGCTGGTAAGACATAATTTCTAGGTGAAGGTGTTTCCAGAAGAGATTATCATTTGAATCAGGAAGCTGAGTAAAGAAAGTTGCCCTCACCAAAGTGGATGGGCATCATCTAACCCACTGAGGGCCTGAATAAAACAAAGAGGAGGAGAAAGGATGAAGTTGCTGTCTGCTTTAGCTGGGACATCCATCTTTTCTTGTCCTTGGACATCAGTGCTCCAGTTGCATACCTTTGGACTCTGACTGGGACTTAGACCATTTGTATCCGTTTATTCTCGGATTTTCATGTTTGCAGTGAAACTATACCTCCAGCTTGCAGATGGCAAATCATGGGACTTTTCATCCTCAATAACTGCATGAACCAATCTCTCATAATAAATCTCTTTTTATATGTTTCTATATATCCTATTGCTTCTGTTTCTCTGGAGAACCCTAACACTAAGCTCGATCATAATTAAGTGTTTACGTTTATGTTATATATAATAATTATTAAATACATACACTTTTATTTCATAATAGACACATAAATGTTTATTTGATGTTTTTGCTAAATTAGGTAAGGGGATTTGGGATAAGTGGTTTGTCTTTCTTTAATAAAAGATTTTCCTAAAGTCACTTAGTCCATCTCAGCCCAGTTGAGAAGATTTAGAAAAATAGGTTAAGTTGTAAAATTTAAAGGGCTTGTACTTAGCTTGATGACTTATTGCCAATTCAGACATCTTACAAAGTTTTATCTTTGGTCTCTTCCTATTTAAAATGTTTATTAAGGACTATGTTAACGATAAGTAAAAGCTTATTAAATTTTTATAATACTGACACAGAAATCATAGATATGCTAAGTAAAAAAATCCAAATTCAAATATTTACTTGTTGAATAAAGGCCAAAAGTTTCCTCATTGAATAAAGATTTTCTTTTCTTTTCTTTTCTTTTTTTTTTTAAGAAATCTATGATGGCCTTTCACTCTGCCTTTAATTCATACAGTGGAGCTAGTTTTTCCATTGCCAGATGAAACCTCAAGCTGATGCTATGAATTCTGTTCTCTCTCTCTTAGAAAACAAATCTATAATTCTTTCAAGCCACAACATTAATCTCACCTAGTAAACTGAAATGTTCAGTCTTACATCATAATCAAAATTCTAAAATTGACTTAAAGCTGAGTCTTTTGCAACCCATGGCTTCAGTCTGCTGTAGGTAAGAAGCAGCAGTTCAATGATGAGAGCTGATCACCTTCTATTTTTTTCCCTCATTTAAGGTCCTTCTGCACTCTCACACTTCAACCTTCATAACTTCTCTTTGTGATCCCTTCTTGTCTGGAAACTTGGGAAGGAAAGAGAGAAAGGAGAGAATAAAGAAGACAAATACTTACTTGACAAGTACCGAGTGATCCAGCATTGTCTTGACAGGAGTTTGACATTAATTCATTATCCTAAGAATGATTTTCCTTACAGAGAGTTTTGAAGGACTCCCCCGCAACTACCCAATCAAGGAGGATGTCTCATCCACTATTCATTAAATAAGGGTTGAGTTTCTATTTTATTTGTTATTGCCTCTGTTGTCCTAGTATTTTGGTGATAACTCCACCTTTTTCTATTAAGTCTTATGCCTCCGCATAAAATCTCCTTTGACAAGGCTTGAGAAACATACTTGTCTCTAATACAAATGGTCACTTCAAGTCCATGGGAAACATTCATAAGCCCTCGTGCAAAATATTTTCAAGTACAGGGCCCCCAAAAGAGCTACTGTTCTTTTGATCCATGGTAAGAACAGCTAGTCCAACTGCTTTTTATTAACTAGTTCTAGCACGTGGAAGTAAAACCTCAGTTTTTTATATCAGTCCAGAGGATACACATAAACCCTCTAAGGATCTCATTAAATTAAACATTGTCCTTAGGATTGAAGAGAGTGATAGATATGGCCCCCTGATCCTCCCCTGAGTCAACTCTTTGCTCTTTAATAATCTTGATGTTGCTGAGTGGTTAAGAATAGCATAGCTGGCTTTCTAAAACCTGTATATGTGCTACAATGTGGTCTAGAACCTATTTTGGAATGCAATTCACTAGTCTCTTTTTCCAATTCCTTTCTTCTCTCAGATCTCAAAGTATCACTATGGCTCAGGACTCAGTTCATAAGTACTTACTAGGTGATTTCATGCAGTCTCACAGCTATATGCTGAGAACTCCTAACATTTATGTCTACTCTCAGTGTTAAGCTCATATATACACATGAGAAATCAATTTTTTAGCTGAATGTCTAATAGGCATCTCAAAACTAAAATAAGACTAATCCCAAACTCTGACCTCATTCATCCTCTTCCTCTTCTAAGAAAATAAAAAAAGTCTTTATTTTCTTTGTAAAGGGCAATTCCACTATTTTGGTAGCTTGGTGTAGTATGTGGGCATCATCTTTGGCTTTTCTTCCTCTGTTTTTACTACATAGTTATTGCATCCTATTAGATCTACCTTAAATATTGTTGCAGATTTATATCACTTTTCCTTATCTCCACTGCTCCCCAATGGTCTAAACTATCATCATTTCCTTCCAAGATGATGGCCCCATTTCACATCCCTGCCAGCTACTTTCCGTACCTTTTTGTGCTATATTTTTTCTCTATAACATATTTTCTATTATCTTCTTGCCACTAGGATGTATGCTCCATAATGGCAGGTATTTAATTTTGTTCATTTCACAAAAATCACCTAGCTAATAGTGCCTGGCACATAGTTGGTTTTCAGTAACTATTTATCAAATGAATAACTGAACCAAGTTTAATTATCAATAAGTAGTCATTACCTTCTTAGTCATTTTGATTAGCTTTTCAATTTGGTCAACTCTGGGTAATACAACTGGCATCCATTGAAACAAGATAAACTTTGAGGATATTCTATTACTTTAATGAAATACATTACCATTGAGTATTTATAATTAGTTATTGCTAAATGATACCTAATAACCTCAAGGGGTAATATTGCTGTTGTGTGACATATTCCTTTATATTTGTAATCTGTAGTAATTTCTATACTGCTAATTATTTTTGTTATTTTTGCATATTTTTGCTCTGCTGTAGCACAATTTATTCCCTTCTGTGCTAGCTATCTCATAAATCCCTTACGTTATTAAATCTGTTACTAAGATAGTGGTATTGCCATGTTAAGATGTCCTTCTGACAGCCCAGTCATTGTATTTTTCTTGTGGATCCGTTAAGTTCTTAGCAAAGCGATTGTGTTTCATGTTAGAGTATTTATTTTTTCACAAGTGCTGGTTGAGGACAAAGGTTGGACCATGAAGCAGGGTAGATTAGAAAGTTGTTATCCTTGGGCTGTAGTTTCAATTTTAGATAAATATTTAGAGAAACACAAAGTAGAATATGAGACTGTTTCTGAAAAAGAACCACTAATGATATCGGTGGGATTGTAAACTAGTTCAACCATTATGGAAAACAGTATGGCGATTCCTCAAGGATCTAGAACTAGATATACCATATGACCCAGCCATCCCACTACTGGGTATATACCCAGAGGATTATAAATTATTCTACTACAAAGACACATGCACACGTATGTTTATTGCGGCACTATTCACAATAGCAAAGACTTGGAAGCAACCCAAATGTCCATCTGTGACAGACTGGATTAAGAAAATGTGGCACATATACACCATGGAATACTATGCAGCCATAAAAAAAGGATGAGTTTGCGTCCTTTGTAGGGACATGGATGCAGCTGGAAACCATCATTCTTAGCAAACTATCACAAGAAGAGAAAACCAAACACCGCATGTTCTCACTCATAGGTGGGAACTGAACAATGAGATCACTTGGACTCGGGAAGGGGAACATCACACACTGGGGCTTATCATGGGGAGGGGGGAGGGGGGAGGGATTGCATTGGGGAGGTATACCTGATATAAATGATGAATTGATGGGTGCTGACGAGTTGATGGGTGCAGCACACCAACATGGCACAAGTATACATATGTAACAAACCTGCACGTTATGCACATGTACCCTAGAACTTAAAGTATAATAAAAAAAAAAAAAAAAATGCCACACTAAACACAACAGGGAAACACCTGTGTTTATTGGTTTACTTAGCTTATCACAGCAGTTTGTATATCTGCCTATAACACCATTTATCGTGGAGTCTGACTCTCATCACCTCGTGAAATTCACATTTACAGACAAACATAATCTTCTTTGTATCCCTATTAAAAAGAAGAGTGTCTGATGCATAGTAGTCATTACATTAAAATTTGCTCATGCTGATTAATTTTTTCTTTTTTTTCCCGAGAAGGAGTCTTGTTCTGTCACTCAGGCTGGAGGGCAGTGGTACAACCTCGGGTCACTGCAACCATCACCTCCCGGGTTTAAGCGATTCTCCTTCCTCAGACTCCAGAGTAGCTTGAATTAAAGGTGTGCACCACCATGTCCAGCTATTTTTTTTCTTTTTTTTTTTTTTTTGAGTAAAGGTGGGGTTTCACCATGTTGGCCAAGCTGGTCTTGAACTCCTGACCTCGTGATCCTCACACCTTGGCCTCCCTGAGTGCTGGGATTACAGACATGAGCCACTGCACCTGGCCGATGCTGATTAAATTTAATTGTCATATTCTTAGGCATGATTTATACTATTTAAATTTTGCCATGATGATTTTGAAAAATCTTTTCAAGGATTTTCTGACTGGGAAATTGTCTTGTAAGATATTTTGTGGCCTACAAAAGGAGTTATTTTTATTGTATTTTATGCTTTTTATGTTTTTGTTGATAACAGATGTGAGTTATTTCTGTAATTCAAATGCAAACTTAAGAAAATCTAAAAGTCATTCTTATTATTTCATTGTCATACTTAATGTTTGTTCCTGAATGGTATTACACACTATTTATTGAGTACCAAGTATATGCAAAGTCCTGTAATATGCAATCTGAGAAATACTAAGATAAACAGAAAATAGATGTCCTTTCTCACAGAACATTTGCAGACAGGATGAAATCTTCCTGAAAGCATGTTTGTGTGAGTGTGTGTGTGTGCGTGTGTGGAGCGTGGTGGTTGGGTGGGAGTAAAGAAGTGCTGTTCAGACTCTTTTTATCACTTTTCTCATGGTAGATTTAGTGGCCCAGTAGTGAACTTCTATTACCCTTGTTATGTTGATGAATAAGTCATTTCCTATAATAATAAAATAGAAACAAACAAAAAGACAGTATGATTTTTTGACAAGAGAATTTAAGGAAGGAATTTGTAAGTAGTGCTTTAGATGTGTGATGGATTCAAGAACTGGCAGATATCTTGGCATACTTCACTTGAGAACAATACGTTATCGTCACAGTCGGTTCATCCCATCTTTTGCCCATGAGAGGAAAATTTGTTAAGTGTAATGATCAGAATTATCAGATTACATATTGGGGATTTTCCAATGTTTTTTCGTAGTTCAAGAAATATAAAACGATTTTTCTAAAAGAGGATGTGCCTAATTAGAACTAATGTAGTGGGCAGTCAATTCTGGAATTTTTTTCGTTATTTATTTTGTTTATTTGAGACAGAGTCTGTCTTTGTCACCCAGGCTTGAATGTAGTGGCTGCAATCCGACTCACTGCAACCTTTGCCTCAAGTGATGCTCGTGCATCAGTCTCCCAAACTGCTGGGATTACAGGCCTGCACCACCATGCTTGGCTAATTATTTTGGTAGAGATGGGGTTCCCCACCTTTGCCAGGTTGGTCTCAAACTGGCCTCAAGTGATCTGCCGACTGCAGTCTCCCAAAGTGCTGGGGTTACAGGTGTGAGTCACCATATCTGGCCTAATTCTGAGATTAAAATTTAGAAAATATATATGTTATTATAGATGGGCTATACAGGGCATCTTGAAACTCATACTCAGCAGGGAAAGACTACCATGAACTATTGAGTGTTATGAACAAGGCTGAAATTTAGTTAACAATTTAGATAATAGAAACGCCCAACAAAGTTAATGATTTTTGGTCCAATAGTTTGAATTAATAGCAGAAAAAAAAATAATTTTTCCGAGGAGGAAATAGTTACAAGATGTCAATGAGTAAGATTAGCAAAATTTAGTCTGAATATTTGAGGATCTAGAAGAGGCAGTAAATCTTAGAGATATCAATAAAGAAGGGACTAATTAAGTTTGTGTTCTACATTGACTAAAACTCATGTCAGATTAAGGCAGTTAATTCTTACATCATGCCTGGCTTTAAAACTGGCTGCCTATAAAAATATGCACCATTTTAAACAGCACATCTGTGAAGGGTTTTCGAGAAGAGACTCTTGAATCACTTCTGTTCTCTATTCTGCAAGTTTTACTCTGCTCACTGATGTTGCTACTTCTTCAGAAAACTATCATTTCTTTGTGCCCACAATAAGTCAGTGTAAACTATTTCACTCATGCTTTTCATCTGAAAACAACCCTTTTTCTCCTGACACTCCCAAACATACATTTATTTCCCCTGATTCTAAAGGTTATAGGATTTAAAGTGCAACAAATTAAGAACTTACATTTAAATTCCACTATAATACACTATTGTTTTAATAGAAATGGAAATTTTCCCAAGTCGAGTGATTTCTGTAGTTTTATTAATGCTTTTTTCCCTTTTGGTTATTGTATTAGATCCAAACATACATGCATATGTGAGTTTGTGTGTGTGTGTGTGTGTGTGTGTGTGTGTGTAAAAATGGTTCTGATATTTAAAAGCATTCCTCCTGAAGAATCTTTTTTATTTAACTTAGTCTTCCATTTTTACTTTTAAAATTAGATCATTTTTATTAGGCAGAAAAATGGGTCAATTTTATAATTATATAGCATTCTCTGTTTTAATATAAATGTTAATATATTGTGGGATCACACTGTTATGTTTTATATAATATTAAATTTCACACTGTGTAAATTACATAAGTTCAATTTTATTATAAACCTTTAAAATAGAAAAAAAGAATTCTTGCAGTGTTAAAGCACACCAGATTGCCATTAGTCACTTGATTTTGTTTTTTATATTCAATCACTTTCAACTATTGTAATTATTAAAAAGTAATCATGAACACATTTATAATAATTTTCCTAGTCTCTACATATTCTCATGGTGATTAATTATATTCCTTCTTATTTTACTTTCTTAATTTATTTTAAAGTAGTAGAGAATTTATTAATTCACATTAATTTGGTAAGAGAAAATTATGAACTGAAGAAATTCAATTGGGGAAAGACATGGCAATGTGTTGTTCTGCAATTTTATGTAATTGTTATGTCAGCCTAGAAGAAACAATACACAGATGATTTAACTTCAGGAATTGACCATGCTCCCAGTGGAGGGATGTGAAGAACCTTGTTCTATAAATAAAATGAAAAAGATGTAGCAAAAGTGTATTCCAGAGTTCCTCTTACATTCAGGTGTACATGTCAGCAAACTGGAAAGGAGAGGCTTCTCATCTCAAGCACTGTTTTAGTACATTTTTGTAAGCAAGAAACATGACATTTTCTATAGCCTCTTAACTCAGTTTTAAAGTTGCCTCCAATTATTCTAGCCTTCATAACTAAAACTAAAAATGAGTTTGAAAATAAATGTAGGTATTTTGGAGGTATTCTTTACCAAACTTTCGCCAAGTGTGGAGAACAACAAATTTACATAGAAAGCTTAGTGAATACTGCAATTTTATATAGTACATTTAACCTTAGGTTTTATGAAGAAAAACAGAATCTAGATAATTTTCTTCATGGCTCTTTCTTTTAGCACCAACACAAAGATTGACAAACTGTAGGTCTTTAAACAGAGTCTATTAAATGGGTAAATAAATAAATGTTGTTTATTCATGATAATACAAAAATTTCAGATGAACAAAATATTTAAATGAATGAGAAATAGCATCTATTAAATATGAGATTGAACATTTAATACTTAAACCAATAGTAATTGCAGGTTGTGTGGCCGTTGCATTAGTGTTCAATTGTTGTTGTAACAAATTACTACAAATTTAGCAAATGAAATTTAATTTGTCTTAAAGCTCTGGAGTTCAGAATTCCCGAATGAGTCATATTAGGCTAATATCAAGATATTGGAAGTCTGTTTCTTCTGATGACTGCATAGGAAAGTTAGTTTTTTAACTTTTCCAGTTTTTAGAGATTACCTGCCTTTCTTGGCTCTTAGCCCCATTTCAGAATTACATGATTCCAATCTCTGCTCCTATAGCATATCTCTTTCTCTTACTCTGACCCTCTTGTCTTCTTCTTATAAGAACCCTTGTGATTATATTGGGTCCACCTGGATAATCCAGTACAATCTTTTCATCTCAATACCCTTAACTGAAATACATGTACAAAGCCCTTTTTACCATGTAAGGTAATATTCACAAGTTCTGGGGATTTGAATATGGGAATCTTTGGGATCTCATTATGCCATGTTGGATATCTATTCAAAGACTTAGTGACCAAATAGCTTCTAGGCTCAGGTTTTGCAAAACTAACTTTAGAATGACTGTCCATCTCACCTTCTCTAATTTAACTACATTTTGGCTTCTAATCTCTGGGGAGTGGCCAGTAACCTAGATAGTCTTGTTCTATCATTCTTTTTGTTATTGACTTTGTATATGTTTGGGGCCATAATAGCTAATCTGGAAGTAAGATACAAAACACCATCACAAAACAGTGAATCTGTGTATAAGTGTAAAAACATACATTTGAAAGTGTAGTTATGACTCTACTCAATGCTGTAAGCCAAAGATACCACAGAGGGGACACAAGAGTCATTGGTGTCCATGTGATCATTGACTTATTCAGTGTTCTGATTCAGTTTCCCTCACAGCATGAATCTGGATCTATATATTTAGTCCCCTTAATTATTATTGACACGTAGGAGTCTGTAGAAGATTTGTATGAATAAAACTACCTTCACTGGCATAACTTGGAAAAAACATCCATGAGTTTGTACTGTCTGGAAATTATGTTTACCCACCATCACTTTTGTAACAAAATATGTTTGAGCTGTTCTGCAGATGTTACTAACGTGATTCCTTCTTACAGAATGAACCCTACCAGACAGTGAAGGAAAATGGCAAAAGCTTTTGACAATTTATGTCCAAAGTACACATTGATGACAAGTACAACACCTACTTCTTTTAGTTATTTTTATGTTGCCAAAAAGTCCATAGTTGGAAAGGATGCCTTGCAAAAGCTCCATAAAGATAAGAGCCCAAATCTTATAAAGTTATGAAGTTCATATATCTTCTTCTGGAACAATTAAAAGTAGCTGCTTTAACTAAAAATTTTATAGGGTATGTCCACAGGATGATATAATTTGAGGATGACTAAAGTCTATACAGTACGGGGGAAGGAGATATCATTACAAAAGAAGAAACAAAATATTTTTGCAAATTTCACAAGAAAACATACGTTAAATATTAACAGAGCCTTTCCCAAAAGGATCTTACAGAAAATGAGATACTGTGAAGCTTATATGCCATTAGTTTGACACCAATTTACCTCTCCATGTTTATCTCCTTTTAATATAAAGTTAGCCCCTTGCTTGTTCATTACGTAGCCGAGGTTAATAAATGTTTACTGAACACTTCCCATTGTCTTCCTTACTTATCCTCTTTTTCCAAACAATCCGTCCATTGCAGAAGTATCCCTCAGTCCCTGAGGGTGATATTTCTTTGTATGGCTACCAGAAATACAAGCAGTTTTTTCACTGCTCTCATCCCCTAAAAGATAGAGTCCAATATAATCATCAGCACCTAGCCCCTGAGAAATAAGCAATGAGTGACTTCCTTCTGCCCTAAGATAGCCAGTATTCACTGACACTGGAGCTAAATATTAGCCTCCCCTGTTAGATGGAGCCTACCATACAATTTCAGGTCATCCTCAGAGGCAGTTACTGATTGGAAAGTCTTTCAGTTTCTGGGGTTCTGGAATGACTGACTACTCTGCTTCCACACCAACCTTCTCAAGAATGGACCATGAGTAATGATCAGACTAGGATTAAAATGACATTAATACATTAATGTAAAATGTTTTGAAGCAACCAATTTATTATATATTCTTAATTATATAAATGAAGGAACTATTATATCACCTTTCACAGATTAGTTTCCTGTGTATTTTAATTAACCGTTGTTACCATAAACTACCTAAAATATTTGAATAAAATGCAACAAATATAATTTTAAATATGTATCTATAGTGATGAGATGCTAGAAAAAATTTTAAGGGCCAAAAGAAAAAAAATGTAAACCAAACCAGACATAAAAATCATGCGTTCTTTTCATAGTTGAATGGGTTTCTACATTTAAAATGACAAAGGTAAATTTAAAATTAAATGCAACTGTGAAAGGAATTGTAGTTTTAGGAATAGAGAAACTTTTTTCCTAAATTTTGTCCATCATTTAAGAAAAATATTTCTAATTTCTTTTTGGTTTTAATTCCTTGTCTTTTATCTTTCCACCTTACAATTCTAAAGATCTTTAAATATAGAAATGTTTATTGTCATTTCTTGATCATACTCCTGCGATTATTTTGTGAAAGTGGAAGTCTCATTGGGGGATAGAAGAAAGTACCTACATTTTGTGGGAAAAAAAGTTTCCTTTCCAGCTCTCTACCTAAATGTCACAGAAGCTTGCAGGAACAAACAATCATGATTATAAAATTGAGTGTGTATGATATATGGGGATATAGGATGAGGGATGGGAATATAATTAAACTTTAAAAATTATCATTGGCTTATCTACAAAGTAGTGATAAACCTGTTTACATTGCCTAGCTCCTAAAATTGTATTTGAACTTTTTGAATCAAGAAAT
This sequence comes from Colobus angolensis palliatus, assembly GCF_000951035.1. Lineage (NCBI taxonomy): Eukaryota > Metazoa > Chordata > Mammalia > Primates > Cercopithecidae > Colobus > Colobus angolensis. Next base: position 416,256 of record NW_012118966.1, on the reverse strand, counting down.
AAAACCACATTGTGGTAACTACAGTTAATAACAATAAAAATGAATGAATAGCTTGATTTAGTCATTCAACAATGTATACATATATTAAAACACCAATTTATACACCATAAATATATACAATCTGATTTGTCTATTAAACATCAAAATGTGTGCACTTGTAAAAACTTCAACAAGCTATAAAATTGCTATAGTTGTTGATAGGAAGCCACATGTAACTCTGCCAGTGTTTTCCCAATTCTGACATTCCACTTTAGAAAAGAAAAAAATTTTTCATTTATGCTCTTAAATTATGTAAACAAAACCCTGCATATTAAACTGATGAACTGGAGAAAAGGTTTGTTATCTATCTGTATGGAAGCCTTCATAAAAAAAGAAGTGAACATCCAAGAAATAAGTTAGACGTTGGGACTTAAGTATCATTTAACAAAGAGCAATAAATTGTGGAAGAGTCACAAGACAAAAGGGACTGGTCTTCTGGGGATGGTAAATTATGGGAAGGTAAATATATGGGGGAAACAAATGAAAAATAAGTTATTTTAGTAAAGTTGGTTATGCAGACTCAGTCTCATGTAGTCGCCAGAATGATAAGAGGATCTTTAACGATGAATAGTTGTTGTCTTCCTGATCTTCCCGGGAAAAGGTGGATTGGGGTGGAAATCTTCCCAAAGGGAAAGTAATACCTTTCCTTTAGGTAGAATAGGGGCAGGCAGAGAGATTTTGCTGTATCTGGTGTTTCTCCAAGGTGTTCAGTTGAGAATGATTGTATACAAAAGTAACATGTTTTGGCTTGGCATAGTGTGATCCCCTTTATTACCCTAAAGTAGTAGTGCTTTTTTATTTTCTTTGTGCTGTCACAGATCTGCTATCTGTAATGCAAAAAGATACACTACTCTAGGAAAAGAATATTTTTAAAATATGTCCTTGGACTTATATTTTACGTCTCAGAAATATATTTGCATTTAGAAGAAATGCTTTTATTAAAAAACATATCTTTGGTGATTTTTCCAACTTAGTTGCCAAAAATTCACCTGGAATATCAGATTCAAATGCCTGTCTTCCAAGTAATTCTAATTCGGGGTGAGACCAAAAAATAACAATTTTAGGAATTACTCCATGTGATTCTAATTCTCCATGTGGTCTGTGGGGCATGTTTTGAGTAACATTCTGATAGGAAGAAAGTGTTAGTTAAAATTAGTTTGGTCTTCTTATAAAGACATGTAGATATGTGTTAGAGTTGGCTTTCTCATCTTCCGCAAGGGTATACTCTGCTTGTTCTTATGTGTTTCCAAAAATGTATATGCATAAGAGACTGAAACTTCATTTTTTGAAGACTGTAGTAGGACAACAGGACTTGAGAGAGAAAGAGAAGAAGGAAAGAACATGAAAGTGAAAAAGATACTAATGGAATAATCACGTTTGAGATATGGGGGCTATGCAGGTGATTCTGTTCATCAGATAATATTCTGAACATTTACAAATGTATACTTATGAAATAAAATATATGTTAGTAATAAAATGTTCCTATTGATTAACAAGGCACAAAACTGTTGTCTACTTATATTATATAAAAAATTTATTAAAAAAATAGCACTTAGGGCTCTGGCCTGCCGGCATCATAATTCTGTCTCAAAATCAGGGTGAAATATGAAGTTGCAGAAATGTATCCTAATAGTCACTGGTGGCACCTTTAGAATCTAAATTAGCAGCAACTAGAAATTTAGCAACAACTGGATTTATAATATTTGAATAAAATTATAATGGTAATTTCTAGAAGTTCTGTATGTGTTGTATGCAATTAAATAGAAATATGCTAATCACCTAATATAAGTAAACCACACAACTTTACATTTTAATTATTTCTTATCAGCGGAAAATAAAGCAAACACATTGAAAGATTATAATAGGATGTGAATATCTTGTTTATATGTATTTTCTACCCCTACAATTTAGGTTTAGTTAAAACTTGATTTATTTCATGTTCTAAAAGGTTAGGTAGTGTAAATGTAGATACATTGTTTTGTTTCAGATGTCTTTATAAATTGGACGTTAGCACTTTACCACATTAAAGTTTTGTGCATGATTTCTCATGATTGTCGATTGATTTAAATAAACTTGGGATGAGTAATAAAAAAATAATAGCAGTTGTTTTGTGATCCATCCTTCCTAAACAGGGGCCACCAGATAATTAATTAAAGAAGTAAAATAGTTGGAAAAGTATCAACCTCATTATTAACAGGCCATTTAAACTATTATATAGAATTGACCAATAGAAAAATGGGAAACCAACATTCTTAGCAAACTATCACAAGAAGAGAAAACCAAACACCGCATGTTCTCACTCATAGGTGGGAACTGAACAATGAGATCACTTGGACTC
>NW_012118966.1:295483-408270 GCF_000951035.1 Colobus angolensis palliatus | reverse complement strand
AATGAAAAAAAAAAAAAAAAAAAGAAAAGAAAAATGGGAGTCCTGATCTACGAAATACTTTTAGTAGAATACATATTTTCAGTCAGGACTGCTGATAGTTAACAAATTAGAACTTTAAGTGGCACATGATCCACTGAAAAATGTAGCATCAGCTTTTTAATTATAACAATATAATAATCACTACAGTGGAAGTGATTCATTTTTTTATATTGCTTAGAGAGTCCATCTGTAAAATTTAGACCAGAGTGTGTCCTAATGTGGCAAGGAAGAACTTGAAGAGCTTTGCTGGCGTTCTCAGATTTCTTAATGTTTTGTTTGATAATCCAAGAGTTTTAATTGAGTCTTTTTTTTTACCATAAATTTTTTCTTAAAGATTCACGGGATACATATGCAGGTTTGTTACATGGATATATTATGTAATGTTGTGATTTGGGCTTCTAGTGAACTCATTACCCAAATAGTAAATACAGTATCCAACAAGTAGTTTTTAAATCCTCACCGCCCCCACCCCCATTATCCCTCCCCACTCTAGCAGTTCCCAATGTCTATCATTTCTATCTTTATCATGTACCCATTGATTAACTTGCACTTATAAGTGAGAACATGCTGTATTTGGTTTTCTGTTTATATGTTAATTAACTAAGAACAATGACCTCTAGCTGCATCCATGTTTCTATGAAGGACACTATTTCATTCTTTTTTGCTGCAGTGAGTATTCCATGGTGTGTAGATAATGCATTTTCTTAATCCAGTCCACCCTGATGGAGACCTAGGTTGATTTCATGACTTTGATACTACAAATACTGCTGAAATAAAGATACAAGGGCAGGTGTCTCTTTCATATAATGATTGCTTTTTCCTTTGAATATATACCCAGTAGTGAGATTGCTGGGTTGAATGGTAGTTCTATAGTCAGTTCTTGAAAAATCTCCATATTGCTTTTCTTAGGGATTTGTATTAGTCCATTCTCACATTGCTATAAAGAACTGCCTGAGACTAGGTAATTTAAAAAGGAAACAAGTTTAATTGACTCACAGTTCTGCAGGCTTAACAGAAAGTATGACTGGAAGGCCTCAGGAAACCTACAATCATGGCAAAAAATGAAGGGGAAGCAATTATGTCTTACTACAGATCAGGAAAGAGAGAGAGAGAGAGAAGGGGGAGGTGTCACACACTTTTAAACAATCAGATCTCGTGAGAACTCACTCACTAACAAGAGAACAGCAAGGGGGAAATCAGCCCCTATGCTCCAATAACCTCCCACCAGGATCCTCCACTGACATGTGATGATTACAATTTGAGGTGGATTTGGGTGGGGAAATAGAGCCAAACCATATTAGCTCCTTTAATGCGTTGTGTGTTAAGGGTTTTTATTATGAAAGATTTGGGATTTTATCAAATGCTTTTCTACATCTGTTAAAACGGACAATTTAAAAGGATGAAAAAAGGTATATTGCGCAAGCATTAATGCAAGGAAAGCAAGAGTGCCTGTATGTATATCAGGTAAAGCAAAGAAAATTACCAGAAACAGAGAGATTATATAATGGTCAAAGGTTTAATCCATGAAGAGGACAGCAATTTTTAAAGTGTATTCATCAAACAACAGAGCTTCAAAATAGGTGATGTGAAAACTGCCAGAACTAAGGCGGGTCGGACTCGGAACTGTGCGGCCTCAGGATGCAAAGTGTAGCAAGGGGGCCGGGGGGATTGGGGGGCAGCAGCATGGGGCTGTAAGGCCTGTGAGGTGCCGGCGTTCGCCAGCTCCCCCCGCAGCCGACTCCGCAGTGGTCCGCTCCGCTTGGTTGCCCATGAGGATTCGGGTGCCAGACCCCAGGCTGCGTGTTCTCCACCTCTTGTTGTGGCCTGTGTTACTGTGGTGACCCCAGAGCAGCCTGGGCGCTATGGAGGAGCCTGGTGCTGCCCCTCAGCCCTATTTGGGGCTGGTCCTGGAGGAGCTACACAGGGTTGTGGCAGCACTGCCTGAAAGTAGGAGACCAGATTCGAATCCTTATGGTTTCCCTTGGGAACTGGTGGTGCAGCTGTTGTTGGATTTTTTGCTGTTCTCCTTTTCTTGTGGAGAAGTTTTAGATCGGTTAGGAGTCGGCATTATGTGGAAAGAGAAAAAAAACTTGCTGCAACGCTTTCTGGGCTAATTGAAGAAAAATGTAAACTACTTGAAAAATTTAGCCTTTTTCAAAAAGAGTACAAAGCCTATGAAGCAGCGTCATCTTTAGAGAATGCCAGCTTTGAGAAGGCGGCAGCAGAAGCACGAAGTTTGGAGGCAACCTGTGAAAAGCTGAACAGGTCCAATTCTGAACTTGAGGATGAAATCCTCTGTCTAGAAAAAGAGTTCAAAGAAGAGAAATCTAAACATTCTCAACAAGATGAATTGATGGAGGATATTTCAAAAAGGATACGGTCTCTAGAAGATGAGTCAAAATCCCTCAAATCACAAAGAGCTGAAGCCAGAATCATCTGCAAGATATTTAACATGAATGAAGAACGACGCAAGATATTTAACATGAATGAAGAACGACGAGAGATAGCAATAAAAGATGCTTTGAATGAAAATTCTCAACTTCAGGAAAGCCAGAAGCGGCTTTTGCAAGAAGCTGAAGTATGGAAAGAACAAGTGAGTGAACTTAATAAACAGAAAATAACATTTGAAGACTCCAAAGTACAGGCAGAACGAGTTCTAAGTGATAAAGAAAATCACATCAACACTCTGACTGGATGCTTGCTAAAGATGAAAGATCGGGCTGCTGTGCTTGGAGAGGACATAATGGATGATGATAACTTGGAATTAGAAGTGAATGGTGAATCGGAAAATGGTGCTTACTTAGATGATCCTCCAAAAGGAGCTTTGAAGAAACTGATTCATGCTGCTGAGTTAGATGTTTCTTTAAAAACCTTAGAAGGAGAAAGAAACCACATTATTATTCAGTTATCTGAAGCTGATAAAACAAAGGAAGAGCATACAGAGCATATTAAAAATCTTCAGACTGAACAAGCGTCTTTGCAGTCAGAAAACATGTATTTTGAAAGCGAGAATCAGAAGCTTCAACAGAAACTTAAAATAATGACTGAATTATATCAAGAAAATGAAATGAAACTCCACAGGAAATTGACAGTAGAGGAAAATTACTGGATAGAGGAAGAAGAGAAACTTTCTAAAGTGGAAAAAAAGATCAGCCATACGACTAAAGGGCTAGAGGCCTATAGAAAGCTAGCCAAAGATCTTGAAGAACAATCGGAGAGAACTATTAGTTTTTATCAAAGGCAGGTTATTTCCTACAAGAAAAAAGGACATGATAATTGGTTGGCAGCTCAGACTGCTGAAAGAAACCTCAATGATTTAAGGAAAGAAAATGCTCACAACAGACAAAGATTAACTGAAACAGAGCTTAAATTTGAACTTTTAGAAAAAGATCCTTGTGCACCTGATGTTTCAAATACATTTGGCAGAGAGCATTCCCCATATGGTCCCTCACCATTGGGTCGGCCTTCATCTGAAACAAGAGCTTTTCTCTCTCTTCAAACTTTGTTGGAGGGTCCACTTAGACTCTCACCTGTGCTTCCGAGGGGAGGAGGAAGAGGCCCAAGAGGTCCAAGGAATCCTCTGGACCATCAGATTACCAATGAAAGAGGAGAACCAGGCTGTGATACTTAACCGATCCTCACAGGGCTCCTTCTGACGCTGGCTCCCTGTCATCTCCGCGGGAACAGGACAGTAGGATGATGTTTCCTCTACCAGGTCCATCATATCCTGATTCAGCTCCTCCTCCACAAAGGGAAGACAGATTTTATTCTAATTCTGATAGACTGTCTGGGCCGGCAGAACTCAGAAGTTTTAATACGCCTTCTTTGGATAAAATGGATGGGTCAATGCCTTCAGAAATGGAGTCCAGTAGAAATGATGCCAAAGATGATCTTGGTAATTTAAATGTGCCTAATTCATCTCTCCCTGCTACAAATGAAGCAACTGGCACCCACTTTGTTCCTCACCTCTAACTCCAATCAGAGGTCCATTGTTTCCAGTGAATACAAGGGGACCATTCATAAGAAGAGGATCTCCTTTCCCCCCACCTCCTCCAGGAACCATGTTTGGAGCTTCTCAAGGTTATTACTATCCACCAAGGAATTTCCCAGGTCCACGACATGCTCCATTTGCAGTGAGAAACATCTATCCACCGAGGGGTTTTCGTCCTCACCTTCACCCAAGACCTGGATTTTACCCCAACCCCACATTCTGAAGGTAGAAGCGAGTTCCCTTCAGGGTTGACTCCGCCTTCAAAGGAGCCTGCTGCTGAACATCCAGAGCCACAGCAAGAAACCTGACAATATTTTTGCTCTCTTCAAAAGTAATTTAGACTGATCTCATTTTCAGTTTAAGTAACGGCTGTTACTTAACTGATTACACTTTTCTCAAATTGAAGTTTAATGCAATTATAGTTCTTCGTACAGTATTGTGCAAATGAAGATGATTTAAATAAAAAAATAAAGTTTTTGTTTTTGATTTCTTTCACATTTATCGATTTGCATATGTTGTACCATCATTGCATCCCAAGGATAAAACCCACTTGATTGTGATAAATTATCTTTTTGATGTTCTGCTGGATTTGGTTTGATAATCTGTGCTAATCTTTGCTAATCTTTTTTTTTTCTTTTTTTTTTAAGATTTTCATTTCCATCATTAGGATTATTGGTCTGGAGTTTTCTTTTTTTGTTGTTTCCTTGCCAAATTTTGGTATCAGGATAATACTCGTTTTGTAGAATGAGTTAGGGAGTAGTCTTGCCTCCTTGAGTTCTTGAAATAGTTTCAGTAAGGTTGGAACCAGTTCTTCTTTGTATGTCTGGTATAATACAGCCAGGAATCTGTCTCATCTAGGGCTTTTTTGATTTGTAGGTTTTGTATTACTTATTCAATTTCATAACTCAGTATTGAGCGGTTTAGGATTTCAATTTCTTCTTCATTCAATCTTGAGATTTTGTGTGTTTTCAGGAACATATCAATTTCTTCTATGTTTTCTGGTTTGTACATATATAGATATTCATACTCACGAATATGACTGTTACAGATGTTCTAGTTTGTATGCATATAGATTTTCATAGTCAAAATATCTCTAAGGATATTTTGTATTTCTATGATATCAATTGTTATATCATCTTTGTCATTTCTGACTGTACGTGAGTCTTACTTCTTTTTTCATAGTCTATCAGTCTTGTTAATACTCTCAAATAGCCAGCTTTTCATTCCTTCGATCCTTTCTACAATGTTTTTCGTCTCAATCTCATTTAGTTCTGCTTTGATCTTTGTTATTTCTCTTCTTATGAAAGCTTTGGGTTTGTTCCTCTTGGTCTTGATTTCTAATTTTATTCCCCTGAGATCTGACATGAAGCTGGATATAATTTCAATCCACTACACCCACATTTCCTTTCACTTAAGGGGACTCTGTTGAGTTATGCTGCTCCCCCAATTAGGGACAGCCCACACCAAGGGTTATATATAGAGGGCTCCTGCAGTTCCCCAGGGACCTGCCAGTCCCCTGTGCTTGCCAAAGTCAGAATGGTTTGTAGTGTACGTTTGTGGGGGATTTGGTGATGCTGTGACTCAAGGACTGAGGTTCCCCTGGCAGGACAGTGGCCCACCATAAGTGCATGGCCAGTAAGGCACCTGCTGTATCAGTTCAGGCCTGAGGGGAGTGTGGGTTGACCTGCATGAGCTGGCCACCTAATTCTCTGCCCCCAGGACTTTCCCAAATCTCTACCAACATCCTTGTCCTGGATCAGGAGAGCAGAGGGACTCAGCAGTTTGGCAGTCAGCAGATTGTCATAGCAATAGAGGGAGCAGGAAAGCACTTCCATCTACCCTTTCTGCAAGGTTCCAAGTTCCTTGCAGTTCCATCTCTGCCAGACCAACTGCCTCCCTTTTCTGTGCTCTAGCTTCTTCCTGTGGGCACTCCAACAGGCCCTGGGTCTCCTCCCTCAGCCATTCAGATGACTATTTATCAGTAATCTTTATTTTTTTTTTTTCCAGGGGAATTGGCATGCAATGTCCCTAGTCAGCCTCCTTGAAAGAAAAAATCTAAATTGAGTCTTTTTTATTCCCTATTGAATATTATCCCCTGCCTGTTTTGAAATAATTTTATTTACCTGAAAATTTTAACTCTGCCGATATTTCACCATGAAGAAAAAGAACATATCTAAAATGTAATGCATCTGCTCTTCTTTCTCCCAATAAATATCTCTATATTAGTTTACATTTCTTTTTTCTCATCCAACTACAATGTTTATACATCAATTCAACAAAAAATTTACATCAAATACTGTGCTGGGAGTTGGGGATATAATGGCAAAACATACAGATTCTTTGTCTGAAAGCATGGAATTATAGTCCAGCAGGAAAGGCAGATATTAATATATAAAACTTTTAAGGTATCTATAATTTGCTAACTTCTAACCTACTATAAAAAGTTAGAAAAATGTTTCTTGTTGTGTCATGTAAGGCAAGAATTGGATAGAAGAGGAAAGAAAGATGAGGATGATGGTTACCAGCAAAGAGAACAGCATGAGTGAAGAGCCTGAGGACTTTTAAGAACTCAAGAAAGATCACACAGAAGAAGTTGAAGACATGATGGACTGAAGTGTATAGCCAGGCTGGAACTAGATAATGGAGGGCACTGCAAGGTTTGTTTAAAGACTCTGACCTTTAACATAAGACAAATAGAACACCTAGAAAGAGGGTATACTTCGTTTTAGATGGCTTCACTCTCTTCTTTTTCAGATTCAAAACTTTACCTGTGTTTTTGTCCCAATTCCTTCCCCTCTCCATCCAACAGCTTATCATCTATCATCTTCTCCTTCACTCTTACCTTCAACCCTTCTTGTCTATCAGTACTTTTTTCTCCTAAATGTCTCTGGTCGCACCTGGACCAAATAATTGTTTTTCTTCAACCTATACATATTCTTTTGCCCTACATTGTCTAATGCCTTCAAATAATAACATACCTTTTGCTGCACAGCATTTTTGTAATAATTAAGTCAAAAAAAATCCATGAGTAGACTTCAGTCCAGATCACTCTGTTAGTTTATTCACAAAACGTTTGCAGAGCCCCAGTATTGTAACAGGCATTGAAAGTATTACCAGAGTGTCCTCTGTGAGGAAAGGTTTAGTTTATTTGTAAATGAGCCATTCCACAGTATTGTTCACATTTTTTGTAAATGATCCATTCCACAGTATTATCAAGATCCAACTATGTGATTTTTCCCCTCAATAAATATGTGTCGTGCAACTACTTGGTGTAGAGAATGAGAATATCGATTAAGTAAAATACAAGGTTTTTGCCCCTCCAGAAACACGGAAGGGATAGTGTTGCAGCTAAATGACAAAGAATACAGATAAGAAACAAGTAAATAAATGTATATGTTACTTTCAAATAATATATTCTGCAAAAGCAAATTTAAACTATATAGTATTTTAAATTAATTCACTCATTTATTCAACAAATATCTGTATGGCATCTGCTCTGTGAATTTGCTGTGTTGAGTAAGCAAATGTCAGCAAAAGAAGGTGTCCTTCCCTTAAAGAGCTCAAATTCTCAGAGGGCTAGTGTATGACCTGAAAACTGCTTTACAATGAGGTGGCTGAGAGAACAAAGATAGTAGCAAGCCACTGGAGGAGAGACTCAATTTACTTAAGAGAATAGAGGTAAGATTTCAGAGAGGAAATAAAATCTAGGGCACTGAATTTTAAAGGATGAATAAAAGATTATTAAAAATGGATTGTGATCTTCCAAGCTAAAGGATTAGTAGGAGTAAATGAGTAAATAAGGTGAAGAGTCTGTTATGTGATCAAGTCAGACAGGCTCAATGATTGGAAAAAAGAACATATGAGTGATGAGGAGATAGAGGGCTGGCAGACATAGAAGAAATACTTATGAGCTCACTTAGCCCTTTGTTCCAAATTAATGTTATTTATTATTAAATTTCATCAGAATTAAGATATTAGCCTTAAGTCAGCTATTCAACTCAGGTAGATTATCAAATAAATTAACTAGATAAATTTATAGTACAATTAACTACTTATCCCATTTACCTTTCTTAGTGAAATCAAGCCTACAATTCAACAATTAATTAAACAGGGTTGTTCTTTTCAGGGGAGACGTAACTATTATTCCTTCTCCTTGGAATTAATGAAACTTTCCATTCAACAATGTGTATTTCATCACCAATCTCTCAAATTCCCACTAGGCAGCAAGATATTAGTATTTGAATATTTATAATGGTGCTGAAGTATAGTCAGTGATTGCATTTTCTGTGATAAAAGTAACAGTAAGAACAACTATTTCTTATATATGATAAGTTTGTTGCCTACGACAGGGACCCTTAGGGGAAAATTCCATTAAAACAAGTCAAATTAATAAGCATGCGTATCTCCACATGATCAGCATTCATCATTTTCAAATTATTATATCATTCACCTTCTATGGGAGAAATGCAGTTACTGTTACAGATCATCATCACAAGATCAATGTTTCTAGTTTCAAAAATAGATGTCTCTCTCGGTTTCAAATTAATCTGCTAGCAGGAGTCTGATATTACTTCAGTATATTAGTACGAAAATATGTCCATGAATATTCATTCATGAGCATGGACTTCTTAATTTAGATAGTTAGCTTTTTAGTATAGTTTCTTTCATTTAGTTGGCCAGCCACTATCCATTATTACTTTGCATTTACGCAGCAGCTTTCCTCTAAGGAGCCTAAAGTACTGTAGTTTAATTGTCCAAAAGAAACGGTGTCAGGCTAGAGAGAAGGGAGGTAGAAAAATGGGTTTCCTGATTGTCTTAGGGAATTGGGAGATACTTAATTCTAATTCTGGCTTTAAGCCCAGACAGTGAGGCTGTGTCTATACAAGTGAGATTATATGTGACTTTGAAATTTTGCTTCCATGATAACATGTACATGGAGTCTCATTTCAAGAAATTCGTGATGTTATTCTAAGCCATTATTTCTCAACATGGGATAATTTTCTCCTTTTCATCCGCCCCTGCCTTAGGTAGATGTGACACTATCCAGAAATATTGTAGGGATAGAAGGTTGTACTATTGTATCTTGTGCATACAGGTTGAGGATGCTGCTAAAAATCCGGAAATCTATAGGATAACTCCTTACAAAAATAATGATCAGTTCTAAATGTCAGTATTGCTGAGCTTAAAAGACTAATCTAAGGCTTAATATTGCATAAACACTCAATTTCTTTGGCATTTACAGAAAAAGTCCAGTGCCAGATAATAGTGGTAGGTGCCAGGTATAAATGTGATTCTAGTGAAATTTCATTTGCAATCAGGAGAATTCCCAGATATGATATAACATCTACCTTTAATTCTTTAAGCTAATCTACTAAGAAGATATTCTCAGAAATAAAATCAATCTGGACCCTACATTCCTGCCATGAATCTAAACTAATAAAGGAATCTTTTAGTTCTCATTTTATGTGGAGTGTCTTATGTCCTCTCCATCTTTTTTCTGGAGTCCAATTTCTAACTGGTGTTCCCAGAGCTAACTGATGGAAATGAGCAGTGAGCAACACTGATTTTTGTCCAGTGAACAATACTGACTCCAATTATTTTCACACTCCCCCTCCTGCAGATAAATGTGGTGCCTTCCTCAACAAATCCAAATACAGAAACACACTAGAAGTTTCTGTAGGAAAGCATATTAGCGCAGATATGTACATAAAGTAATCATGCAACTACAGAAATTTCTGTTTTACCATTGCCATTTTTAGCAGAAGTTACTAACCATCCAGTTACATGGCTGAGAGTGCCTTACATGTTTTAGTATGTAAACTACAGTACAATACAATATTTCATGCAGTAGTTTAATAAAGTACAATTTAATTTAACCCACTCTATCCTTACCTTTCAAGGCACTGCTCCAGATTCCAAATTTTTCTATTCACAGGATTAGTTAAAAATAATTTTAAGCAGAATGGGGGAGACTGAAAACTGCAATGGGGTATATTAATAAGTACCCTGTCAAGTAAGTATAACGAGAACTGTCTCTGACAAAGTGTGACATTTGGTTATGCCAACTACAGATGTCTGAAATTATTTACCACTGGCATCTGTGATTTTATTTCTGCTTCTCTGAGATCACAACTGCTCATATCAGAATTTGCTAAGATATGCTGGCCCTTGTGCTAAGAACAATTTCCATTGCCACCGGATATTGTTAGGAATTACACCAGATACTCACCTTTTCCAGAGTTATCATGGTTTTCTGTATTTTCTCTGGATGACCACTGATTCCTACCATATACTGGGCATTGCCATCCCATTACAGATATTCTGGAGTCCTCTTGAAGATAAAGCTATATAGTCAAGTGTTAAGAAATGGGAAGGAAGTGCCTATTTTCCAATTATTTGTAACACTTGGATAGAGTAAATAAGTGCTGCTTTTGTTTCAGTACCTACAGTTTTTTTTTGGTGAAATATGCCATATACTGCAAACATATGTTCATAAACGGCTAGTAGGATAGATAATTCTGATTGAAATATGCTTCCTCTAAAAAGATAAGAGTTTTTCTTTTCACTGATTAAGCTTATGGTCCATGACTTCTCTTAGAATGTGTTTTCTCCCAAGAGACTCCTTAGATCCTTATGTAAATAGGATTCCTGTGAACTCATCCCACCAATCCGTGAACATGTCTAGACAGGTTGACATCCCAGAGGTTCACACAGCTAAGAATTAATCTAGGATTTATTACTCTATTAGAACTAAAAATATATATAATTTTTTATAAGCAAAAGTGAAAATAAGCAGTTTGCCAGCAAATGTTAATCATCTGTAAGTAAAATGTCGCGTTCCAAAAGTGGTTAATTTTTGTTTTTCTATGTATTTAGATCTTATTCACATGCATGCTTCTCCAGTCAGCTTTTCTTTTATGTCAATTTCTTGAGACAATAAAAATAAGACTATATCTTTTTTGGTTATTTTGAATATTCATGTCTTGTGGACTAAATTGTACCCACCCCCCAATGTATATATTGAAGCCCTAACTCCCAATGTGACTGTATTTGGAGACAGGGAGTAATTACGATTAAATGTGGTCATCAGCGTGGGGTCCTAATTCAATAGGACTAGTGTCTTTATAAGAAAAGAAAGAGGTTCCAGGAGTATGCACACACAGAGAAAAGATCATGTGAGGACACAGCAAGGAAGAGTCTGTCTGGAAGTGAGAAGAAGACTCCTCACCAGAAACCAACCCTACTGGCATGTGATCTTGAGATTCTAGCATTCAGAAATGTGCAAAAGTAGGTTTTTGTTGTTTAAGCCACCTAAGTCTGTGGTATTCTGTTATGGGAGTCTGGACAGACTAATACACCATGGCAAGTATCTACTACTCTCTGTTTTCCATTATGTCCTAGACAAAAGATGTAGCCTATTTCCCTGTATCACCTACTACAACATTGAAATATAATGGTATCAAGAGTATATTCTTCTTTTAAATACTAATAGGTAATCACCTAATGATGTGATTACCTATTAGTAATCATATGATGACAATTAGGTGATTACCTATTAATATTTAAAAGAATAATACACTCTTGAATGTAAATGACTCACTGCCACATTATTTTCACCATCCTTTTGCCATGGTTTTATTTATTTATTATTTTTATTGTATTTATTATTATACTTTAAGTTCTAGGGTACATGTATGTGCACAACATGCAGTTTTGTTACATATGTATACATGCGCCATGTTGGTGTGCTGCACCTATTAGCTCATCATTTATATTAGGTATATCTCCTAATGCTATCCCTCCCACCTTTCCCGACCCCATGACATGCCCTGGTGTGTGATGTTCCCCTTCCTGCGACCAAGTGTTCTCATTGTTCAATTCCCACCTATGAGTGAGAACATGCGTGTTTGGTTTTTAGTCCTTGCGATAGTTTGCTAGAATGTTGGTTTCCAGCTTCATCCATGTACCTACAAAGGACATGAACTCATCTTTTTTATGGCTGCATAGTATTCCATGGGGTATATGTGCACATTTTTTTAAATCCAGTCTATCATTGATGGACTCTTCCCTAGCTCATTTTATGAGGCCAGCATCATCCTCATACCAAAGCCTGGCAGAGACACAACAAAAAAAAGAGAATTGTAGGCCAATATCCCTGATGAACATTGATGCAAAAATCCTGAATAAAATACTGGCAAACCAAATCCAGCAGCACATCAAAAAGCTTATCCACCATAATCAAGTCAGTTTCATCCCTGGGTTGCAAGGCTGGTTTAACATATGCAAATCAATAAAGGTAATCCATCACATAAACAGAACCAAAGACAAAAAACACATAATTATCTCAATAGATGCAGAAAAGACCTTTGACAAAATTCAACAGTTCTTCATGCTAAAAACACAATAAATTAGGTATTGATGGGATGTATCTCAAAATAATACAAGCTATTTATGATAAACCCACAGCCAATATCATACTGAATGGGCAAAAACTGGAAGCATTCCCTTTGAAAACTGGCACAAGACAGGGATGCCTTCTCTCACCACTCCTATTCAACATAGTGTTGGAAGTTCTGGCCATGGTTTTAAAATAGCAAGTTAAGTTAAAATCTAGAGTATGTCATATATTTTCCATAAGTATAGCATCATTTATCTGATGCATTTATCTAAATTGGCTTACTCAATCAACTTTATGTATACTTTGTAACAATTATAGATTTTAAAATATTTTTAGATTATTAACATTTTTCCAAAACTTACTGGCTTCTAACAGAAATGTCTCCACCAACAATGATATCTGTCCCACTCCTTACATTTCTAATTACATATTCTTTGGAGTATACAGGTAGATCAGTGCTTAAAATCTAATTTATTCATCTAATTATTTCTTTTTAAAAAAGAGTGCTCTACAGGGAAACTTCATAGCATACACATTAGATCTCCATTATCTTTTTCCAGGTATAACATTTCTCACTAATGAGTGAAGTAAACTTAAGCATGTGGAATGTAGCACTATCTTGCTATATGATAACGCCAATTCACCTCCCTGTGAGAACAAAGAGGGAGACGACTCTCATCAAATTGTTTAAGAGTAAAGCAAATGCTGTCTTTTATGCAGGTCATGAAAGGGCAAAAGGGAGGATGAAGTAAAGGCAAGAATGAAAACTAATCTCTCTTAGTGTGATGCCTATAGCAACTGATGAGACTGTATTGCTAGTGAGCGCCTTAGAGGTGGCACAGCTGAACCATATCAAAAATCATCAGAAGCAAACTAATCTTAGGTCTCTGGCTAGAATGTTATTAAATCTTTCCTGACAAGAGGTGACAAATGTGCCTCCATTTGTGGTTGTGTAGACTTCAACTTCCACAAGTTTGGGCATCAGCAAGAGTAATGGAGTGGAGAATTTGTACAACAATGATAATAATGGCAACCATTAATTAAATGCCTCCTAGATGCCAGTTACTGTACTAGGCATTTTATAGCATCATTTCATGAAATGTTTTCACCACCCCTAGAAATAGGAATTATACCTCTTCCTTAAAAGTAAAGAAACAAAGGCAAAAAGGGAAATTAGTTGCAGAGGTAAACTTAGGTGGAAACACCAGAATTTGAACTCACATTTATCTGAAGTGCTGCCCAATTAGAAAGTTACTTTAAATAGGTCAGTAAAGACATGTTAACCAACAATTATAATTGAAATTATAATAGTTCAATTGTGGAAAAGTTAAAGTCCTTGCTTTCCAAAAGCAACTTTCTAGAGCAACATTTATTACTCCAGAACCAAGCAAGCTATATTTTAACGAGGAAAAAAGCTTGTGGTCCTCCCAGAGTGATGAAAACCTTGAAGAATCATCTGTATCTGAAAACATACATCATTGACTCTATCAAGGATGCTATTGAAATACCAGTCACTTATTTATCAAGAGTGACTCATCATCTGTCTGTGTCATACCTGATCTATTAGACTTTTAGTTCTAGAGCTGGCCCTCTCATGGGTAACTCACAAAAGGGAAAACAAGGATGTTAAAATGGATTGAGGTTAAAATGTATTCATGTCATGTAAGGCCCTTCATAATCTGTTTACTGTTTTACTGTCTAATCTTATTTTCACTCATTCTCTCTTAGACACCCTTTTATTCCTGCAGAACTAAACTGCTTGGAGCTTATCAAATGTGACATGTCCTTTATTACTTCATGACTTACTCGATCTGTTCCCTTGTTCTGGCAGAATCAATCAAACAAACAAACAAAAACAAGTCCTACACCTTAGACTAGATATATCTCCTGCCTGATATAAAGATTTACCTCCTGTACAACATGTTTGCTGGCTCTTATACCTATGTTGTGCCATTTTTGTTTAATTCCCCTTCTTTGTATTCCTGCAGTGTTCCATACATATCTCCATTATAGAACAGATGGGCTATTGATATCATTAACTCCTGTCTCCCCTTCATCTAACTATCAGATCTTTAAGGTTAGCTGTTATCACAGCAAGACTTAAAAAAGAAAAACAAACAAACAAAAAACTATCCCCCAGTTGGGTGTGGTGGCTCATGCCTGTAATCCCAGGACTTTGGGAGGCTGAGGCAGGCGGATCACGAGGTCAAGAGATCAAGGCCATCCTGGCCAACATGGTGAAACCCCATCTCTACTAAAAATACAAAAATTAACTGGGTGTGGTGGTGCATACCTGTAGTCCCAGCTACTTGGGAAGTTGAAGCAGAAGAATTGCTTTAACCCAGGAGATGGCTGTTGCAGTGAGCCAAGATCATGCCATTGCACTCCAGCCTGGCTACCGAATGAGACTCCATTAAAAACAAACGAAAAACAAAACTATCCTTAAACTCAGGAGAATTCAGTAACTTTCATTCTCCTGCCAAGGGTTGTAGGTTGGTTGTGTTTTAGTTTAGCTGGGCAGTGTAAATGCAGGCACTAATTTGGTGCTCCAGGCTCCTGGATGTGTTTTGGATTTAGTTCTTTTAAATATGTATGACGATTAAGGTTGAAAGAGAGGGGGCTATCTGGGTTACGTTCTTCTCTTGAGTATTACCAGAGTGTAAAAGGCAATCCAAACTGTACAAGAACATTCAACAAGAGCCTGCTAATGGTGTGACATGACCCCAAAGCACAGAGAGTTCCCATTAGCCAAAGAAAACCTTGGGCAGGCCTCTTATCAATGCCAGACCCATAAGTCACGGGTTCATAGCAATTCTGGAATTCCTCTGGGCAAATGTCACAACCTACCATGAGAGAGGGAGAGTTGACTGATTAAGCCAGTTTTCTGGAATAACTCCCCATTCCATTATTCTAAACAGTTGGTTGCTTTGTTCTCTGGAAGAGCCTGACCTGACAACATCCTTGGCCACTTCTGACAACATACTTGTTCCGGTGAAGGGGACACATATGAAAATACTAAACATAACTAAACATACTCATCGCATATTGTTGCTGGAAATTTAAAATAATATATTAATTTGAGAAACTGTTTGCCAATGTCTATAAAGTTTAACATATTCTCATCTTATAACCCAGCAATTCCACTCCTAAGTATATGCCTAAGAGAAATAAGAGCATATGTCCATAAAATCACTTCTAAAATATTTGCAGCAGCTTAATTCATAATAGCCAAAAAGAAAAATAGCCACCTAAAAGAATTTTTTTTACAAATCATGGTATAATAATAAAATGAAATACTATTTGGCAATTACAAAGAACAAACTACTGGTATATACAACAATATAAAAGACTATCAAGGTAAGTATTAAAGGCAGAAAAAAAGAGTAGATATTGTAAGATTTTATTGTCTATTTCTCCTGGCCTATATGCATCCAAGATATATGTCTAAGAATCTAGGACTGGATATAGTAGATAAGAAATATGAATGCCTCCAATTTGAAGAAAAGAAAAGAGTGATAAACCAATGCATTTTCCTACTAAGAGTTTATAAAATGTCCCATTGTTTGGCATTCAGCCAACAACTAATAGTAGGAAATTTTAGAAACTCTTCCTTATTTGGAAGAGGTAAAGAAATTCTTAATTGCAGTTTTGCTTCAAATAATCTATTCCACTTTTATTCATAATAATAATCATTATTATAATTGTTTTTTATTTTTATTTATTTTCATTTGTTTATTTTAGTTGACAGACAAAATTGTATGCTTTTACCACATACAACATGATGTTTTGAATCACATATACTATTGGAAAGTGACCAAATCTTGGCAATCAACATAAGAATTACTTTACATAGTCATTATTTTTGTGGTGAGAATTGTTTGCATCCGCTCTCCCAACATTTCTCAAGAATATTATTAACCATAGTCATCATGTTGTACAGCAGATCTCTTGAACTTATTCCTGTATCTAACTGAAATTTTGTATCCTTTAACCAACATATGTTCAACCCCCAGCCCATCCACCCTTTTATCATAATTAAACATTGAATTCTACAAGCATCCATTCTCTGAATTTATTAGGTAATTAATTGATTTTCATTAAAAGAGGAAAACCCAGTAACCAATCTATTTACCATTACAAATTACATTTGTTTATTTTCTAATGTTAAACCAGTTATATTTCTGGGATAAATTTTTATTTATCAGAATACATTTTCTTTATTATTACTGTTGTTTCTTGATGTAATGTAACTATGTTTTGCTTAGAAATTTTTCATTGTGCTCACAATGACTATTGAGCTTTATTTTTATATTTTTTAATTATAGATTTTATTTTTTAAAGCAATTTTAGGTTCATAGAAAATTTGACCCAAAATTACAGAATTCCCACATGTTTCTTCCCTACACAAATAGATAGCTCCCCTACCATCAACATCCCATGTCAGAGTACTACATGTGTTACAACTGATGAACCCAAAGTCCCCAGTTTTTAGTTTACATTAGGGTTTATTCCTGGTTTTGTACTTTTAGGAGTTTTGAAAAATGTATAGTGACAAGTATTCACATTTATAGCATCATATAGGATAGTTTCACTGCTCTAAAAATCTCCTGTGCTCTAACTAGACATTCCTCCTCCTCTGAATTCTCTGGTAACCACCTATAATTTTATAGTTTCCATATATTTGCCATTTCCAGAATGTCATGTAGTTGAAATCGCACATTATGTAGTCTTTTCTGTTTGACTTCTTTCATTTTGTAATTTGCATTTGAGGTTTCTCCATGCCTTTTTATGAGTTGATAGCTCTTTTTTATACTGCTGAATAATATTTGAGTGTAAATATTTTTCAGTTTTAGTGATGAATAATATTTTAGGGTACATGTAATAACAGTTTATCTATTTATCCGTTGTAGGGCATCTTGGTTGCTTCCAAGTTTTGGCAACTATGAATACTGTTGCTGTAACCATTCATGTATAGCATTTGTTTTGTGGACACAGTTTTCAGCTCATTTGGGTAAATATAAAAGAGTGTGATTACTGGATAGCTTGGTATGAGTATGTTTAGTTTTGGAAGAAGTTGCCAAACTACCTTCCGAAGTGGCTATACCATTTTTCATTTCTACCATCAGTGAACGAAAGGATTCCTGTAATTACATATCCTTGCCAGCATTTGGTATTAAATGTTTTAGATGTTAGGCACTAAGTCTGTAGTGGTTTCTATTTATTTATTTGTTTGTTTGTTTGTTTCTTTCTATTTATTTATTTATTTATTGAGATGGAGTCTCGCTCTGTCGCCCAGGCTGGAGTGCAGTAGCGTGATCTCGGCTCACTGCAAGCTCCGCCTCCCGAGTTCACGCCATTCTTCTGCCTCAGTCTCCTGAGTAGCTGGAACTACAGGCTCCCGCCACCACACCCGGCTAATTTTTTGTATTTTTAGCAGAGACGGGGTAACACCGTGTTAGCCAGGATGGTCTCCATCTCCTGATGTTATGATCTGCCGGCATCAGCCTCCCAAAGTGCTGGGATTACAGGCGTGAGCCACCGCGTCAGGCCGTGGTATCTTACTTTTATTTTAATTTGCATTTAGAGTTTTGGGATATTCATTGTATAGTCCTCAGGGGGTTTTGGAGTACAAATTATACAGATTTCACAAAACATTTTGGACAGTGTTCCCTCTTTTCTATTCTAAAATAGTTTGCAAAAGATTTTAATTATTTTTAGGGGTTTTCCTAAAAATAAAATTTTATTAGATTTTTTTTTTTTTTTTTTTTTTTTTTTTTTTTGACAAACTGGAGTGCAGTGGCCGGATCTCAGCTCACTGCAAGCTCCGCCTTTCGGGTTCACGCCATTCTCCTGCCTCAGCCTCCCGAGTAGCTGGGACTGCAGGCGCCGCCACCTCGCCCGGCTAGTTTTTTTTTATTTTTTAGTAGAGACGGGGTTTCACCGGGTTAGCCAGGATGGTCGCGATCTCCTGACCTCGTGATCCGCCCGTCTCGGCCTTCCAAAGTGCTGGGATTACAGGCTTGAGCCACCGCGCCCGGCAGATATTTTAAAATACAACCTAAATGTCTTTGCTTTTTAACTAGAGGGTTAGTTGATTTTCATTAATTTTGATTATCAAGGTAGTTTTATTTATCTCTACTCACTGATTTTATGCTTTTTATTATTCTGCTTTTTTGGCCGTATCTTTTATGTACAAACTGTTACTTAAGACTTATGAGTTTTACATTTCTAAATAAATAGAAAAAGTCAAAGTAAAATAAAGTTCATGACATGAGAAACTAATACAAAATTCAAACTTTATTGATGAAGTCATAAGTCCAAAGGTTTTTGAGTGCCACATGTATTTCTGTACTGGGGCATTTTACTTTTATTTTTTAATACTAGTACATAACCATCATGTCTAAACAGGAAAAGTCAAGTTCAAATGTCTTAACATTTAGTCATAGTAGAGGGTGAATTTTTTTATCATATCAGAAGTCAGTGTATTGTATTTATTATTAAATGACAATATAGGTGTGCTAAACCAGTAATATATACATCAACATTATAACAGTAGGCACCCATCAAAATATCATCAATCCCAAGAAAGCAACAATCATAAATATCTAAAAATTTAAAACCAAATGTCTTATCAAGGCAGAATAAAAAAATGAGGCTGCAACCAAAGTAAGTTTCCAAGTGGCTCACTTGTTGATATCATTATTTGGCACCACATATTTGTGTGAACATTTTCAAACATAAAATATGTAAAATCTCATTATAAATCAGCATTAACAGAAGCATGTTTGCAATCAATTTTGATGACAGAGAATATTAACTTTGAACTGTAATTAAATTGTCATCCTCGTCCCCAAATGTTCATTCTTCTCATTAGATTTGTATTACAGAAAAAGTCTTCAATCATTATTATATTTTGAACTACGTCAATTATAGAAGTGCATTATTTCTTTTCTTTTATAGGTACCTATACTTTCTTTTGCCTCTTAGACTACAAAGCCTTTAAGGAAAAAATGTGCTGACACCTGTTCAAAGTACATAAAAATTTCTTATCCTTTTCAAATTCAGCACTTTTATATTACTATATTCAGGTATTGTAATCATGTATTTGTTTTTAACCCACAGAATATGTATAGTTGTATTATTGGTTTATGCTTTTAAAAATGTACACATACCCTCATGCTTTCTATTGTCTTTGCTATCATTCCTTCTAAAGCTTCAGGCAAGGCTTTCCATTCTAGATACTTTTCATTCTACCTGAAGTATAACTTTTAGAAAGTTCCTTTTGTCCAGCATTTTTAATCTATTGTCTTTTTGATAATAGCCATCCTAACAGTCCTGGCCTAAAGCAACTCTCCTGTTTCGGCATCACAAATGCCAGAATTATAGGCACAAGCCATCCCACCTGGCCTATTTTATTTTTTTATTTGTGATTCTATGCAAATTTTATTATTGTTTTTTATATTTCTATGATGAATAGTATTGCAATTTTGATAAGGATTGTATTAAATATGTATTTTGCTTTGGGTAGTATTATATATAATATATATTGCTATTATATATAATATATATAATATAATACAGTATTATTTTGGTTCATGAACATGAGTTATCTACACTGCTAGTGGAAATATAGATTGGTATGGTCGTTATGGAAATCAGTATGGAGGTTCCTAAAGAAATTAAAAATAGAACTACCATGTGACCCAGCAATCCCTCTTCTGGGTATATACACAAAGGAAGCAAAACTACCACCTCACAAAGATACCTGCATTCCCATGTTTATTGCAGCATTATTCATAATATCCAAGATATGGACATAACATAAGTGTCTGTTGCTGAAAGAATGGATAAAGAAAATGTATTATACATTTAGAATGGAATAATATTCAACCTTATAAAAGGAGATTTGTCATTTGCTACAATATAGATAGGCCTGGAGGGAATTATGGTAAGTAGACCAGACATAGATAGACAAATATTAAAGATATGAAGTATCAGATATAAGAATTTCATTTACAAGAGTTTGCAGATATGTAGGATGAATGGGTATAGAGATCTAATGAACAACAGAAAGACTATAGTTAATGTAATTTTATTATACTGTAAATTTTTGATAGATAAGTAGATTTTCAATTTTAGCTACTTTTGTCACAAAAAGGTAACTGTGAGAAGATTGATATGTATATCATACATTATGCTGTAAATCTCAAATATACACAACCTAATACATTTAAAAATTCCTTTTGATAGGACTCAAATTTTGTTAGCCTTTATTTTGTCTTTATTCTTAAGGGAAAATTTTGCTGATATATTGTAAAGTTATTTTCACCCAGTATGAGGAAATATTTTTCCTTCTGCATGTGGGCTTCCATCAATTGTTGAAAATTCTTCTATCAGTGCTACTTTTCTAAGATTCTTAAAATATGAAAAGCACAAAGCTAGAGTGTGTACAATAGCTAATTTTAAAAATAGCCTAATTCTCAGATATATGTATGGGGATATATAAATTACATATTCTCAGCAGTGTTTTTAATATTCTAAAATCCATCACACTTGTGCCTCCTTTTACAATTTTGCTGTGTTTTATATCTAAGCTATAGTGAAATTCAAAGTTACAGCAAAGTATTCAAACTAATCGATGTTGCTGAAATAATAATTTTTGTCCTTACTCTGGACAATAATAACATATAGCTATAATGCTTTTTATTTGTTAAAAAATATAATGTAAGTCATGTATAATTATGACTTAAGTTGATTACTGAAATTAAAGTATTACAACACATTTTCAGATATATCGTTTTATTTTATTCTGGCAACAGCCCAATGTGATAGATAGCCATGGTTGATTGTACGCCCAACATGTTCTTCTTACTCTGTGACTTTGACATTTCTTTCATGTAGTGGGATCCATGTTCCCTCCTCTTGAATTTGAATGTGCTTATTATTATGGAAGATATGATATCATGTGATTTCTGAGATTAGACATAAAAACAATATAGTGTCTCCCTAGTTTTCTTTGGATTCTCATTCTTGGATCCCAACCACCATGCTATGAGGCAGTCTAGAAGTCACATGGAGAGGCTACATGTAGATATTTCTATTGAGAGTCCAATTCAGATTCCATGTGACAGTCAACATCAACTACCAGATACAAGAGGCAGGGAGCCTTCACATGCTTTCAGCCCAAGTCATTGAGTCACAGCCAGCAGTTCATGTTCTGTGAAAGACAATAGCTGTTTCCATTGAACTCTGCCTAAATAGCAAAATTAATATTGATTGTTTCAAGCTACTAAGTTTGAGGTGGTTTGTTATATTGCCATAGATATTTAGAAGAGTCATTATTTTAACAATTTAAACTCCAGTGACCTGAATTTTACAAACATGAATTAATAGAGTTTTCCTAGGTCACAGAGTAACTAAGTAAAGACATAGGACTCAAACTGAGGTTTTATAACTCTATAAGATTTATGTATAGTAAAATTGTTTAATTTCATATAGCACCCCAATGTGCTACTATTTTTCCCCAATTCGCTGATGACAAACCTAGGGAACAGAGAAATTAACATAATTGTCCAAGTTCACGCAGATAGTTAGTTGCCATGGTCAAGATTCAAAACTGTAGCCTCTCTCTCAAACATGCTCTTTCAACCATTATACAATCTTGGTTGGCAACTTCTCTCTTTTTTTCTTTTTCCACTATCTGTCATCTTCTTGACAACTATAGAATTGTAAGAATTTAGAAGAAAAATTGAGTTATATACTCCAAAAAATTGACTCAGTGGTCTAAGAAAAAAGCCACAGGTTTTCTCTGTAGACGAAACCCATATACACATATATATGTGCAGATTTTTCAGAGGATTTATAGACCCCTTGAAACCAATATATTTAAAGGTAAGTGTTTAGAAACTTTAGAATATTTTCTTTACATTATAAGTAGACCTCAACATTTCCAGTGACTATAGGTAACAGAAGTAAGTTTACACTTTAATGAACATAAATAAAGAAATTGATGAGCTATTGTAAGTAAAATGGCAATAAGAAAAAAATCAATTCAGCTTTATTAAGATACATTAGACGGTTCTCCAATCTGTGTAATCATTATAGATTACATTCTCTTATTTCAACAAGTTTATTTGAAGTATGCCCTTTAGTAATGTTCCTAGCACTAATTCCTTCTTTATATTAAAGAATTAGCATCCAGTGTTAATTATGTATCTATTGATCTAGGCCTTGGATCAAAGGTCTAGATCAATAGATACATAATATTGATACTCAAGTAATAGATACTTGATATTCAGTAGAACTCAAGTAATAAACTTCCATCTAAGGTATTTAGATATACAATTAGCATATATAGGTGTTCAAAAAATATTTAATTGTGTTATGGTTACAAAAACCCATGTTTGTGAGTAAGGCTACCAGGTTTGAATCTTGGCTGTGTCCACTTATTACCTGTGCAAATTTAGAAAATTTGCTTAACATCTCTAGGGTTGTCATTAGTAAATCAGGAATGATAGCATTGCATATTATGTAGGGGTCCAGTATGAAAATAAATCATTTTAACTTACATAAAGTTTCTAGAGTAGAACATGGCTATCTTAACCCATTTTGGCTGCTGTAACAAAATATCATGAACTGGGTGACTTATGATGAACACAAATTTATTTCTCACCATCCTGGGGGAAAGTCCAATACTAAGGCAGAGTTTATGCTTGATGAGGGTTTGCTCTTTGGTTCAAAAATGGTGCCTTCTAGCTGTGTCTTCACATAACGGATAGAACTCTGACCTCTTCAGTCCATTATAAGGGCACCAATTCCATTAATGACAGATGCACCCTTATAATCTATAAGTTCCCAAGGCACCACCTCCTAACACCATCACACTAGAAGTAGCATTTCAACGTGTAAATTTGGGGGTGACACAAATATTCAGTCCATAATGCAGGCAAATAAGTTATCAATACATGATAGCTAAGTCATGTGTTTTTGTATCTCGAAATGGGCTTGTAATATATTTACATAATTGTAACTTCATACTGTTTTTCATTTATAACATAAGTTTTAGTTTCATTTTTTAATGGTAGGCTTCAATACAAACTTTAGTGCAGACTTCCATTCTGCTAACCATGAAAACCCTGCAATTTTTTTCCTGTAAGGTCCTTTAAGCAAGGAAAAAAGAAATACAGGTAGATATAAAGGCATCATTCTTGTGAGTACTACAGGTAAAATTTAATGTAGAATGATCATATCAAAACTTGCTAGAAAACTCAATGTTTTCTAGTTATGGATACAACATTGAGACTAAAAAATTATAAACTAGCAATGGAAGATCTGCATGGGTATGCTGATAGGCTAAGATGAAAATTGTAGTTCTCTAACATATGTTTAAATCCTCTAGCAAATGAAGAATTATTTAGAAACATAAGGATGCGTACATAAACACACATATATTCAGGAAACATTTTATTTTCAACTACTAATTCAATCTGATATGAGTAGGAATATAATTCTAATACTTCATAAATTGCATTGCACTTCTTTTTCTCAGGAACTGGCTAATTCAATCACAGCACATAGATTTATCATCAGCTTTTAATTTGGTTAATTTCTGCGAGCTGGTGGTTTAGAAAATTTCCCATTTTTCAACCCTAAGACTGTAGGAATAAGACCATGTGTTATTCTTTCTCTATGTCATTTTCATTTCAATATAGATTTTATAGTTCATTAGCTGTCAATCAGTTTTAAATGGTGCAGTATTCATTTTATCATGTTCTATAAAACTGTTTTATGCCTCTTTCAATGTCTTACATTCATTCTAGACTGAGCCCTATTTATTTCTCTAAGAGCTGTAGCCATCTGTAGCTGCGCACATTTGAATATGTATTTATTTTGGCAAATGCAATATTTTGCTTTATATGGTATATTCATTTGGGATATTTATTCAAGCAAGTGAATCCTGAGGAAGCAGCAGTGTGTAAACGCTTTATCTGTGACAAGCCATTTTATGCCCTATATTTTTATTTATTACTAACCTTGACGGATACAATTTCAAATACATTTTAAAGTCCTGGCACTATTTGTGGCCCAATTCTTCCTAATCTAATAAAACATCATTACATAATTAACATTCAAAGCACCAAGACAAACATAAATTTTGAGCCTCTAAGTTTTTCATAAACTGACATGTAAACATGTAACAAAAGGAAAGTGATACATTTTTTAAAAATTAGAAGATATATTTTTTGACATAGATTTGTTCCATCTCACTCTTATCCATATATTCATTTATACTTTTTATTCATTTTATTTTATTCATTTAATGAAGCTTTCTCTTTATTAAATACAAATTAGCTTTATTTCTCATTCTTTAAGAAACATTGAAATCTTTTAGTGTTATCTTAAAAGACCTATCATATAGATTAATATATTCATATTCATAATATATCATTATGAATATGTCACAAGTCAATCCAGAAAAATTAGAAAAATTTTCCTCCAGAAATAATTAGGACACGTATAATTTTTACTTTGGTTAGTGCAAAGGTATATGAGTATAATTTTTACTGAGGAAACTGTTCTGACTTTTGACCTACTAAATAATATAAGAAATAATTTAAGAAGGAGATAGTTATGGCATTTTTATCTCAAAACATTCCCAAACATATTTTCCATTAGGTTATTTGGAAACTGATTTCAAGTTATAACAATCATTTGTATTGCATGCTGGTAAACTCACTCCCTACAAAAGCAAATGAAACCTTGACTTGTAGCATTGACTGATTTCCATCATGTAAATTTAAAAATCCTGACATTTAAATGATTAACTCTTTTGCACTGAAAAGCCAGCTCAGCACACCACTGCTTGCTACTATCTAATCAAACTATTTTTTTCTGTTTACATTTAAATTAATTTATTCTCCTTACTGATTTCTCAGGAGCAAAAAAATATTTTTCTCACTACTCTAGTAATCTGCAGCACTTTCTCTTTACCAAATATCTAATGTTTCCCTCCATAATTCACATAACACACTGTCTCTCATATACCTTTGCACTAATCAAAGTAAACATATGTGCCATTTTCACTTTGCCTTTTCTCCTGATGTATCAAGTTGCCATTATTCCTTTCTAATCCATGGCTTTCTCTACTTTCAGAGTTCATTTATAGGCTTACTACTTTCCTGAAATTGTTCCAAATAGCTACGTTTGTTGCACTTACCAAGTCACTTCAGGAATTCCATTCCTCCTTTCAAAAATTTAAAATACATAGCACTTTTGAATCTCAGTGCAACTAGTTTATTTTCAAAGCTTTTTCATATTGTTATATTAACATGTAATAAAAATAGAATTTTGTTTGGGGCACATGTGTATAGAAAGTACGTTACATGCTTTTATGATATATGCTTATACCTTTATACTTTTATACGTATTATTTTAATCTGTTTTTGGGTTCCTCCTTTGATTAAAACTCCTAGAGGCAAGTGTTTCTCAGCTAAAACATTTCCAAAAACATAGTCTAATGTTGTGTACACCAGAGGATTCTAAGTAATTCTCTGACTTTCTCTAAGTGTATATTTTTTCATTTTCTTTAGCAAGCTGAATAACCTATGCTGTTCATAAATCTACTTCCTGTTCATAAGCCCATTAGACTTTATTTTGTTCTCTGTTATAATATTTATTTAAGTTCCCTAGGAAAATTATAACATATCCAAAGAAACTATCTGATTTTCTTATTTTAGTTTGTTGAAACTCTGAATTTACTCTGTTTTCATACCTGTTTATTTTTTATTTTACCTTGATAATAAACAGTAAGAAAACAACACCTCACAAAAAACAAGATTAATACCAACGGAACAACTAAACAGTGTATCACATCTGTTTTTTTTTTTTAATTCTAAAGCATATGATTAAATAGAATGCATCAAATATATTTTATGCAGTTTTATCCAGACTAGATTTTTATTTTTTACAAATAAAATATTTTGTGTTTCAAGAAAAGCTCTGGTCTGCAAAAGCAGCTTGGGAAACCACTGGCCCAGAATATCTGATTGGTAGTGGAAGCTAAGAGGCTTGTAAATGCAAATTGTGTAAGCACTAGGAAGCATAGCGTTGATTTAGGACAAATGTCAAAATTATTTGGAGGCCCTTAACATTAGGGAAATAATAAACACAACCACAGGAACTGAGACGACTCCGTTCTTCGTATCTTTGAGATGAGTTATGCCACTGGGTCCATAAGAACCATATAGACAGATGCAACAGTGGATTTCAGCACGTGACACTGGAAATGAATCAGGCCAAAAGCTGTAGGGGAAGATTCAGATATTCAACAGTACGAAGAGACAACTAAGCTGCCAGATTTTCTCGTCTGAAAGAGACCATAGACCTATAGGGACAAAAGTGTATACAGATCCTGCAGAACTGATTTCAAATTCTGGGACAACCATTTAGCAGCTGTGTGATATAAACAGGAGTGGTAGGTAAAACATAGGACACTCAGTTCAGTTTGAATTTCCAGTAACAAATGGAAGATTATTTAATATAAGAATATCCCAAATACTTTTATATTAAAAAAAAAAAAATGGGCCAGGCCCGGTGGCTGACGCCTGTAATCCCAGCACTTTGGGAGGCCAAGGCAGGCGGATCACGAGGTCAGAAAATTGAGACCATCCTGGCTAACACGGTGAAACCCTATCTCTACTAAAAATACAAAAAATTAGCCAGGCTTGGTGGCAGGCACCTGTAGTCCCAGCTACTCCGAAGGCTGAGGCAGGAGAATGGTGTGAACCCGGGAGGCGGAGCTTGCAGTGAGCGAAGATCATGTAACTGCACTACAGGCTGTGCAACAGAGCGAGACTCCGTCTCAAACAAACAAACAAACACAAATTCATATCTGAAATTCAAATTTAGCTAGACATCTTATATTTTTATTTGCTAAATCTGGCAATCCTGGACCTAGACAAGTTACATAATATCTCTAAGTCTGATTTATCTGTAATAAAGTGGCAATCAATATCAAATGAGACAAAAGTTATGAGGATGAGTGCATGTAAACATGCAAATACACACAGGTTCAAATATCTGGGTGATACTTGATACAAAGGAGTTCTTCTAATTCTTACTTAAACAAGCACTGTTTAATCATAAAAGGACTTCAATTTTCTTCCCCTTACACCTTGATGTTTATTCTCTGACACTAGTTTTTCACCATACTTTGGCTGATATTTAGGCAAATGCTCTTACTGTATGGTCAATTCATGGTAGCATTTCTCCAGGCACTACTAAATATCCAGTTCTCTTAGCAGTCTTGAGGTAGGTCTTGGTTTCATTTGGAAATCCCTCCCCTTCAGCTTGGTTTTGCCTTAGGCAGAAGCTGGGAATGATGGGCCTTTTTTATTTATTTATTTTTATTTTTTTTCCATCATCTATTTTTTCTAGTCGTTTTTTTCCAGGTTGCAAAATTGGTGTCTGACAAAACTAAGTTAAGTGAAGGTGGGAGGGAGTTAGAGATGAGAACTAGGATTGTCTGGAAGAAATCAAAGTGGAAGATTTTGAAAGATCTTATTTAACTGATTACTGTCCTGTCGTTATGCCTGTTGTGTGGCCCCTCCCTGATGGTCTGTAAACTTGAATGTGTTTAAGACTATTACTCCTCTTATGAACACTTTCAAAAGCTGTTTTCAACCACTGCACTCAAAAACTTATATGCTCATTCCAGCAGATCTATTACTGTCTCTTCCATCTCTTATTTTATTTAATGATGAGGCTAAGGTCTCACATGTAAAATTTCATATTATTGAGGAAAAAACACTTAATAAATTCAAGATCTGATAATTATTGTTTAATATGGTATGGTATTATGAAAACATGCATCTTACTTTAAATAACATACTTTTTGCTGTGTTAGTATATCACCAATAAATATCATTTCATTCATATATTAAAATTCTAAAATAGCACTCATGTTTCTTAAAGACAAATATTTCTGATAGATTTCACCCATGCTTAAAAAGAAAGTAAAATCATAAAGATGTGGTTTATTATATAATATTAACTTAATTCAGTGTCAGCTTTCTGACTTTCATTATTCTTAAAGTAGAAAATTCAACTCCTGGCATATTTTGAGGCGTTAAGGTATTGAGTTCTAAATAATAGATGAGTTTAATTCATTTAAACAAAGACTAGTAGAAGATGTCTTTGCTTGGGCCGCTATAACAAAATACCATAGACTAGGTGGCTTAAGCAATAGATATTTATTTCTTACAGTTCTGGAGGCTGGGAAATCCAAGATCAAGGCACCTGTGAATCTGACTTCTGGTGAGGGCTTTCTTCCTACCACAGAGGTAGTTGGCTTCTCACTATATCCTCAACATGGTGGAGGGAGAGAAAAATACAGCTTTAGTCTCTCTTTCTCTTACATAGTTGTTAATCTCATCATAGAGGCCTTACCTCATGACCACATTTAAACTTAATGATCTCCCAAAGACCTCACCTCCAAATACCATCACATTGAGGGGTAGGTCTTCAACATATGAATTTGTGAGAAACATTTAGTTCATAATCAAAGGGATGTTTTACTCAGTGACACAACATGAATAAAATAATTCTGAATTTTCAGTTTGATCTGTTCTTACAATCCAAGTCACGTGGGATATCTGCTAGAAAAGTGAATGGTTTAGAGTTTACCTATTCTTTTACTGCAGGTCTCTTGCAAAAGGAAGAATAATAGGGCTCATTAAATATTTTCTGGCTAATAAAGGCATATAAGCATGAAAATGTGAATGGATGAATAAAATGATGGATGATTCAGCCATTTAGGCTTAAAGTTAAATAGAAATAAATCAACCATAATTGATATTAAAATAATTATTAAAAGGTTTCTATTTACTTGTAAAAACATTTTAATTAACATTACATAATATTATTTGTATATGTATATATATTTTTGCCATATCTCTGCAAATATTATCTTTTATTCAGGTATTTATGCAGTTTGTTTATCCTCTAAGGTAAATTAGTTTCCTTTGACCTCAACACTAAAACTTATCTTGTTGACATCCTCCTACACTTTAACTTGTCAGGTTATTAAAATTTTATCCTATTCTCTAAGGTGCCACCAATCTCACCCAAATTAATGTTGTCAGTAATTTAATGAATAAGCTTTCTGCTCTACAATCCCCAAACTCTGAATATATTTCTCACAGCAAACATCTACCTGAATGGCAGTAAAATGACCTCTAATCAATTATTTTAATGACAGTGTGGAGTCAACACCTGTATTTCATATTGCCAGGTTATTTTCTCTAATAGATGAAACAAATATAAGTTGGACAGAGCCCGAGCTCACTCTAATGCCTCTTATTATGTGATGTCTCTTGTTTAAGACCAATACATTTTTAGTTAATGCAGAAACAGCATTTGAGACTGTCCCTTATTCACTTAGCTAAGCAGGTGTACTGACCGGATGTTTCAGGCGCTTAAAGAACAGATACAATCAGCCTTAATTCCAAAGCTGTATTTAAAAATAATATTACAAATAACTTTCATTGCATTAACATATAATCACTCAACCTTAGAAGTATTCCAGAATCACTTTATATATTGAAAGATAATAAAATTTGTGTACAAATTAGGAAGTAGAGGCTTGATAATGCTTTATTAAGCTTACTATTCTGAAACTGGAAAATAATTTTGTAAAAACACAGAAGGATAAATTTTGATGCTACAAGACTGATAAAATACAATTATATAATAAGCTTTCTTTAGAGTCCGTAAAAAATAATATGACACTGAAGATTTTTTAAAGGAAATGTTATTAGACTAATGAACAAGGAAGAATTTGTACTTCTGTAAACTTAAAACATTAAAAACTTATACCATGAATACATATGCACATGAATAAAGCCAGTTTATAAGTAATCTTGCATGCATGAGATTAGGATCAGTGACCTCTAATGTTTCAACTAAAGCTAGTATTTGTGATTATTTCAACAGCTTAGATAGTTGAAATAATTACCATAAACATTAAATTGTGAATTGCTGAAAGATTTTTTAAAAATTATTTCTTCCCCATTTCCTACCGGATCTTTGAACGCCGACCAGAAAAGATAATTTAAAATAATTAAATTTCTAAAAACCTTCCTATTGTAACTTTTATGAGTCTACTTATATTTCTGTTTTGAAAATCAATCAATCATTCTGCAAATATTCACTATCTGCTTACTTGAGCTTTGCCACAGTATAATTGGAAACAAACATAACCAGGTACTGCATAATGAGTGGGAAATGGAAAATGATCAAAGTTGCAAAGCCTGAATTATATATTTATGAAGCTTAAAATCAAGTTAATTGAGATAAAATTTTGAAGTAATTATGAAACAATTAGGAGAAGAACTCTGAGACTCTAGTTGATGTGAAGGATAATATCCTGTAGTTAGCTGGATACAGATGGAGTAGGGAGGCTCACTGCCTTGGTTCACCTTCTGGCTTATCTGCTTACTGGCTGTGTGATGATCTTGGATCAATTTACTCAGCTTCTCTATGACTCGATACATCTTACCAAGTTGTAGAGTACTCAGGCCAGTGATCCATGTCGTGATCTTAAAGTATTTGTTCCTGTTGTAGGGCATGAAGTCTTACAGTTTGTTTTATAATAGTGGTTTAAACTAAAGATTGGGAGTAAAAATATTCAGTCTCCGAAAAGTTATTTGTAACTCGAGTGAAGCATTTTGTTTAGAATATGAATTTATTTGTTAGAAAAACTGAAATGCTAGACGTATAAGAGAGAAAGAGTGAGAGACGGCATATTGCTTTCATTATACTGATTTTTTAAATTGTAGTAAGAACGCTAAACATGATATCTACTCTCTTAACACGTTTTTAAGTGTACAGTACAGTGATATTAATTATAGATGTGAAGTATTCTTACTTTTCAAAGTATTCAAAACACTTTGAAAAATTAAATTATTTCTAAAGAAATAAAGATAACCCCTATCTGTATACATTAAGGCAAAATAAAAAAATAAGTTTTTATATTGTTTTCCTAAACATAGGCAGAATAATTATACCTGGGACATATGCAAGTCTTAATAAGTTTCTTAGTCACATCTGTCTCTAGCACCACAACACTGGTATTTTTCTGAAAAAAGTATTTTTTAAAAATATGGGCACATTATTTTTGTTTCAGATAAAAATATCTGCAACACTTTTCAAAAGTTTATTCTATGATTAATAGATTTAAAATTTGAAATTTCTAACACCTTCAACTGATCTTTCTTGAAAGACTAATATTTTGAGAGAACATTTTCTCTATCGTTCCTGAAGAAATGCAGCTAAATGGAAAATATTTTAATCATACATGTGTTACTAAATTTTATCAATATTTCAGCACAATTGTTTTTAAAAATATTGCAAATAAAATGGTTTACGTTATTTCTATTAGTAGGATTTTTAAATGCTACAAAATATATAGATGCTGTAAAATTAGTTTTTTTTTTTTCTATCAGGTTCCAGTTAAAAATTTATCCAATTAAAAACAGGCGTTCCTTCTTACTGTAGGTTGAAATATTAAAACTTAATTACAGACTTTGAATTTAAATCATACACATATACATTGTTAATTCTTTCAGTTTCATCCTTGTTTTAAAAGAATAAATGTCTGTAACTTCTTGGCAGAGTTTGTTTTAAATAACTACAATTAATAAAAGATTCAAAATCTGAAGTGTTGAGGCTTCTTTTCATTGATTACTTTGATTAAGCATTTCCAACTGATTATAAATAAGATGTAATCAACCCTAGTGAACTCTTTAAATATTTAGTACCATTGTTATGGAACTGCTGATTTAGAAAGTAGTTCTTCAAAGGCTGAAACATTTCAAAAAACCTCTCAGTGATAAGTAGCAAATAAAGCACTTGTCATGTCATTCTTTTTTAAAGTTTAATGTTAGATTTTTCATACTTAATTTTCTAGTTTAATTACTCTGTAATTATACTTTTAAAAAATCCAGGCTTCACAACTACGCAACATATCCAGGTAACAAAACTACCCTTGTGCCCTTTACATTTACAGAAATAAAAAAATAAAAAGTCAAATGTACAAAAAAATAAATTTTTCAAAATTTTAGCTTCTATTTAGATTGATAGGCTATTTCAAGTTCGACTCTTGCAGTCATAGATTATATATAACCCATGGGCAATTCCAAATACATTTCTTAACCACTTTCATCTAAATTAGTTGAAAAAAACTTATATGCAAATAATCTCCACCAAAATATGTGTTAATAATGCATAAATCTATCTTCAATACAATTGGATTTGGAACATTGACCTAATGTCAAAAATTTTACCTTTGAAATATTGGACTTTGAAAAGTATTGTTTCTATAAATTGGATGAGAAAAATAAAATCTTTATTAAATTAACTTCTGTGATTTTCTTTCTTAATTTTAATTTTGTGGATACATAGTATGTGTATATATTTATGGAGTATATGAGATATTTTGATACAGTCATATAATGCACAATCATCATATCCAGATAAATGGGGTATCCATCACCTCAAGCATGTATCCTTTCATTGTGTTGCAACAATCCTATTAGACACTTTTGATTATTTTAAAGTATATACTAAATTATTGTTGACTGTAGTCACCTTGTTGTGCTTTAAAAGGGTAGATCTTATTCATTCTAACTATATTTTTATACCCATTAACCATCCCCACTTTCCCTCGCTCACTTCTGCATCCTCACTACCCTTCCCAGTCTCTGACAACTGTCATTCTACTCTATCTCTGAGTTCAATTGTTTGAATTTTTAGCTTCCAGAAATAAGTGAGAACATGTGAAGTTTGTCTGTCTTTGCCTAGCTTATTTCACTTGATGTAATGTTCTCCAGTTCCATCATGCTGTTGCAAATGATAGGATTTTATTTTTACGGCTAAATAGTACTCCATTGTGTATATGTACCACATTTTCCTTACCTATTCATCTGTTGATGGACACGTAGGTTGCTTCCAAATCTTGACTATTGTGAATGGTGCTTCAATAAACATGAGAATGCAGATATCTCTGATATATTTGTTGCCTTTCATTGGGATTTCAGTGGGATTGCTGTATCATATAATAGTTCTGTTTTTAGTTTTTTTAGGAACCTCCAAACTGTTCTCCACAGTGGCTGTACTAATTCACATTCTCACCAACAATGCATGAGGGTTCTCTCCTCTCCACATCCTTGTCAACATTAGTTATTGCTGGTGTTTTGGATAAAAGCCATTTTGAGTGGGGTGAGATGATATCTCATTATAGTTTTGATTTGCATTTCTCTGATGGTCATTGATGTTGAGAACCTTTTCACACACCTTTTTTTGAGTTGTATGTCTTCTTTGAGGAAACATCTATTCAGATGTTTTGTCCATTTTTCAACCAAATTATTCTTTTTTTTCCTGTAGAGTTTGTTGAGTTCTTTATGTATTCCAATTATTAATCCTTTGGAAGGATAGTTTACAAATATTTTCTCCTATTCAGTGAGTTGTCTCTTTGTTGATTGTTTCCTTTGCTGTGCAGAAGCTTTTCAGTTTGATGTGATCCTACATGTGCATGTTTACTTTGATTGTCTGTACATGTGGGATATTACTCAAGAAATCTTTGCCCAGCTTAATGTCCTGGAGAGTTTTCTTAATATTTTCTTGTAATAATTTCATAATTTGAGGTCTTAGATTTAAGTCTTTAATTCATTTTTTATATGATTTTTATATATGACAAGAGATAGGGATCTAGTTTTATTCTTCTGACTATGGATATGTAGTTTTCCCACCACCATTTAACAAAGAGACTGTCCTTTCTTCAATATATGTTCTTGGTACCACTGCCAAAAATGGGTTCATTGTAGACATATGGATTTATTTCTGTGTTCTCTATTCCATTGGTCTAACTAACTATTTTTATACAAGCACTATGCTGTTTGGATTACTGTAGCTTTGGAGTATAATTTGAAGTCTGGTAACATGATTCCTCCATTTGTGTTCTTTTTGCTGAGCATAGCTATGGCCATTCTGGGTCTTTTGTGGTTCCTTATAAATTCTAGGATTTTTTTTTCTAATTATGTGAATAGCATCATTGGTATTTTCATGGGAGTTGCATTGAACTTGTAGATTGCTTTTGGTAGTATAGACATTTAAACAATATTGATTATTCTAATCCATGAACATGAAATATATTTTCTTTTTTGCTGTCCTCTTCAATTTATTTTATCAACATTTTATAGTTTTCATTGTAAAGGTCTTTCACTTCTTTGATTAACTTTATTTCTGGGATTTTATTTTAATTGTAGCTATTGCAGTTGGGATTACTTTGTTAATTTCTTTTCCAGATTGTTCATTGTTGACATACAAAAATGCTACTAATATTTGTATGTTGATTTTGTATCAGTCAAATCTACTGAATATGTTTATCAGTTCTAGTAGATTTTTGGTCAAGTCTTTAGGTTTTTCCAAATATAAGAATCATATCATTTGCAAACAAGGATAATTTGACTTTTTCCTTGCCAATTTGGATGCCCTTTATTTCATTCTCTTGTCTGACTGTTCTAGCTAGGAATTCCAGTACTATATTGAATAAGAGTAGTCGAAGTGGGGATTTTTGTCTTGTTCCAGATGTTAGAGGAAAGGCTTTCATTTATTTTTTCCTGTTCAATATATTAACTGTGAGTCTGTTGTGTATAGCTTTGGTTGTGTTGAAGTATGTTCCTTCTATATCCTGTTTTTCTGGGTTTTTAATCATAATGAAATGATGAATTTTATCAACTGCCTTTTCAGCATCAACTGAAATGATCACAGGGTTTTGGCTTTCATTCTGATATGATGTATTACATTGATTGATTTGTGTATGCTAAACTATCCTTGCATCCCTGGGATAAATCTCACTTGGTCATGATGAATAATCTATTTAATGTGTTGCTGAATTGGGTTTGCTAGTATTTTCTTGAGGGTTTTTGCATTGGTGTTCACCAGAGACATTGGCTTGCAGTTTTATTGTTTGTTTGTTTGTTTTTCTTTTTTGATGCGTCTTTGTATTGTTTTGGTATCAGGGTAATACTGACTTCATAGAATGAGTTTAGAAGTATTTCCTAATCCTCTATTTATTGGAATAGTTTGAGTAGGTTGCTATTAGTTCTTCTTTTAATATTTGCTAAAATTCAGCAATGAAAAAATTAGGTCATGGACTTTTCTGGGAGGTTT
Organism: Colobus angolensis palliatus; assembly: GCF_000951035.1. Taxonomy (NCBI): domain Eukaryota; kingdom Metazoa; phylum Chordata; class Mammalia; order Primates; family Cercopithecidae; genus Colobus; species Colobus angolensis. Next base: position 372,613 of record NW_012118966.1, on the reverse strand, counting down.
TTTGTTCATTACAGCTTCAAGCTCACTATTTGTTATTGATCTGTTAATGTTTTGAATTTATTCATGGTTCAATCTGGGTAGGTTGCATGTTTATAGGGATTTGTACATTTCTTCTAGGTTTTCTAACTTATTGGCATATAGCTCTTCATAGTAGACTCTAATAATCTTTTACATTTACTTGATATTTGTTATAATGTTTAATTTTTTTATCTCTGATTTTATTTTTGTCTACTCTCTCTCTTTCAGAGTTAGTCTGGCTAACAACTTGACAATTTTGTTTATCTTTTCAAAAATCCACCTTTTTATTTCATTGATCTTTAGTATTCTTTTCATTTCAATTTTATTTATTTCTTCTCCTATCTTCATTATTTCTTTTCTTATACTAATTATGGGTTTGGTTTGCTCCTGCTTTTGTAGTTTTTAAGACACATTTTAGCTTGTTTATTTGAAGTTTTGTTAATTTTTTGATGTAGGTGTATACTGGTATAACTTTCCTCTTAGTATTGCTTTTGCTGTGTCCTATGGGTTTATGCATGTTGTGTCTCCACTTTTATTTGTTTTAAGAAATTTCAAAATTTCCTTTTTAAATGCTTCATTGACTCACTGGTTATTCAGAAGGATATTGTTGAATTTCCATGGGTTTACATAGTTTTTAGATTTCCTCTCATTATTGATTTCTAGTTTCATTCCATTGTAGTCAGAGAAGATAATTTAAATGGTTTTTAAAATTTTTAAGATGTATTTTGTGACCTAACCTACCGTCTATCCTGGAAAAGCATCCATGTTCTGAGAAGAATGCGTACGCCACAGACATTGGATGAAATGTTCTTTAAAATATCTATTAGGTACATCTGTTCTATAATGCAGATTAAGTCCAATGTTCCCTTGCTGACTTTCTGTCTGATGATCTGTCCAACTGTGTCCAGAATTGGTGGGTTCTTGGTCTCATGGACTTCAAGAATGAAGCCACAGACCCTCGTGGTAAGTGTTACAGTTCTTAAAGATGGTGTGTCCAGAGTTTGTTCCTTCAGATGTTCAGATGTATCCAGAGTTTTTTCTTTCTGGTGGGTTTGTGGTCTCACTGGCTTCAGGAGTGAAGCTGCAGACCTTCGCAGTGAGTGTTATAGCTCTTAAAGGAGGCGTATCTGGGGTCGTTTGTTCCTCCCCTCCAGAGATGTTCATCCCTCCAGGTGGGTATGTGGTCTCGCTGGCTTCAGGAGTGAAGCTGCCGACCTTCGCGGTGAATGTTACAACTCGTAAAGGCGAGCGCAAACCCAGAGTGAGCAGCAGCAAGATTTATTGCTAGGAACAAAAGAAGTAAGCTTCCACAGCCTGGAAGAGGACCTGAGCAGCTGCCACTGCTGGCGCAGCATCTTGCTTTTATTCCCTTATCTGACTCCACCCACATCCTGCTGATTGGTGCATTTTACAGAGAACTGATTGGCCCATTTTACAGAGTGTTGATAGGCCTATTTTGACAAGGTGCTGCTTGGTGCTCTTACAAACCTTGAACTAGACACAGAGTACTGATTGGCGCATTTACAATCCTTTAGCTAGACACAAAAGTTCTCCAAGTCCCCACTAGGTTAGCTAGACACAGAGCACTGATTGGTACATTTACAAACTTTGAGCTAGACACAGGGTGCTGATTGAGGTATTTACAATCCTTTAGCTAGACACAAAGTGCTGATTGGTGCATTTATAGTGCTCCAGCCAGACATAAAAGTTCTCCAAGTCCCCACCTGACTCAGGAGCCCAGCTGGCCTAGCCTAGTGGATCCCAGGGCCATGGGCAGAGATGCCCGCCAGTCCCCTGCCGCATGCCTGCACTCCTCAACCCTTGGGTGGTGGATGGGACCGGGTGTCATGGGGGGTATGGCAGGCTGCAGGTCCCAGGCCCTGCCTCATGGGGAGGGGGCTGAGGCCTGGTGAGAATTTGAACGTGGCACTGGTGGACTGGCAGTGCCAGGGAACCCAGTGCACCCTCCGCAGCTGCCAGTCTGGGTGGTAAGCCCCTCACTGCCCGGGGCCGGCAGCACGGGCCAGCAGCTCTGAGTGTGGGGCTGGCCAAGACAGTGCCCACCTGAAACTCGGCCAGCGAGCGCCATGCTCAGCCCCGGTTACTCTGGCACTTCTCTCTCCACACCTCCCTGCAAGCAGAGGGAGCCGGCTCCAGCCTCGGCCAGCCCAGAGAGGGGCGCTCTCAGGGCAGCAGCGGGCTGAAGGGCTCCTCAAGCACAGCCAGAGTGGACCCTGAGGCCGAGGAGGTGCCGAGAGTGAGCAAGGGCTACTAGCACATTGTCACCTCTCGCAGAGTTGGAAGTAGGAGGTTGAAAGTCTTGATATACAATTGTATTGTTGTCTATATCTCTTTATCTCTAATAATATTTGCTTTATATATCTAAGTGGTCCAACCTTGGCTGCATATATATTTACAATTGTTACATCTTCTTGCTAAATTGACACCTTTATTATTATATGATGACCATCTTTGTCTCTTTTTATAGTTTTTGTTATGAAATTTATAGTGTCTGGAAAAAGTATAGCTACCTCTTCTTTATTTTATTTATATTTGCATTGCATATCTTTTTCCATCCCTTTATTTTCAATCTATTTGTCTTTGTAGGTGAAGTGTGTTTCTTGTAGGAAAAAGATCATTGGATCTGATTTACTTTTCTATTCAGCTATTCTGTCTTTTGATTGGAGAGTTTACATGTGATGCTATTATTGAAAAGTGAGGACTCGCTCCTGCCATTTTGTTATTTGTTTTCTGGTTATTTCTTCTGTGTTTGCTTACCTCCTGTCCCTCTTTTAGTGAAAGTGACTTTTCTAGTGGCATGTTTTAATTTATTCCTTTTTGCACATCTGTTGTAGTTTTTTGATTTGAGGTTGCCATGGGTCTTGCAAATAATATAATACATTACTTAAAACACATTACAACTCTGATTGCATAAACTTATAAACTAACTAACAAAGAAGCAACAAAGTAATAAAAACTCTACATTTTAACTTCATCTCCCCACTTTTTAACTTTTTGTCATTTTCATTTATGTTTTATTGAACTATGTCTTACAAAGTTGTTGAAGCTGTTATTTTGATAGTTTAATTATATATTCCTTCTACTTAAGATAAGTAGTTTACGTACCATAACCACAGCACTGTAATATTTTGTGTTTTTCTGTGTACTTACTATTCCCAGTGAGTTTTCTACCTTCAGATTATTTCTCATTGCCTATTAACATCATTTTCTTTCAGAATGAAAAACTCCCTTTAACATTTTTCATAGGACAGGCATGGTGTTGATGAAATCCTTAACATTTGTTTGTATGGAAAAGTCTCTGTTTCTCATTCATGTTTGAAGAATATTTTTGCTAGATATTCTATTCTAGGATTAAAGGATTTTTTTCTTCAGCACCTCAAATATATCATGCCATTCTCTCCTCGCCTATAAATTTTCCACTGAGAAGTCTGCTGTCAGACACATTGGAGCTGTTTTGTATATTATTTGTTTCTTTTCTCTTGTTGACGTTAAGATCCTTTTGTTATCTTTGATTGTTGGGAATTTGATTATTATACATCTTGAGGTAGTATTATCTAGGTTAAATCTGTTTGGTGCTCTAGAACAATCTTACTTTGTTTGATTGATATCTTACTCTAGGCTTGCTGTTATTATCCCATTGAAGAAGCTTTATGCCCCAATATCTCTCTACGTCCTCTTTAATAAATGCCACGAACTCTTAGATTTGTCCCTTTGAGAATACTTTCTAGATCTTGTATGTATTCTTCATTCTTTTTTCTTTTGTTTCCTCTGACTGTGTATTTTCAAATAGCATATCTTCAAGCTCATTATTTTTTCTTCTGCTTGATCAATTCTGCTGTTACATCTCTGATGAATTCTTCAGTATGTCAATTGCATTTTTCAGATCCAGGATATCTGTTTGATTCTTTTTAATCATTTTAAGTTATTAGTTAAATTTATCTGATAGATTTCTGAATTTCTACTCTGTATTATCTTGAATTTTAATGAGTTTCCTCAAGACAGCGATTGTGAGTTATCTCCCTGAAAGTTTACATACATCTGTTGTTTTGGGGCTTGGTCACTGGTGCCTTAAATAAGTTAGAAAAACAAACTAAATAATTTGGTGAGGACATGTTCCTAGATGGTATTATTGCTTGTTGTTCATTGATGTCTGGGAATTGAATAGGTATTTATTGTAATCTTTGAAATCTGGGCTTATTTGCACCTGTTCTTCTCAGGAAGGCTTTCCAGTGTTGAAAGGGACTTGAGTGTTGTGATCTAATTTGTTGCTCACTGCAGCCATATCTGCATTAGGGAGAACCCCAAATTCATTAATGCTGTGTCTTTTCCAGACTTGTAGAGTTACCACCTTGATAGTCTTGGATAAGATCCAGAAAAATTCCTTGGATGCCCAGGCAGAGACTCATGTTCTCTTCTCTTATTATACCTCAAACAAATTGATTCTCTCCCTCTGTACTGAGCTGCATGGAACTGAGGAAGAGTTGACATAAGCACCTTTGTGGCCATCACCTCTGAGACCGTTCTGGGTCAGACCAAAAGCCAGCACAGCACTGGGTCTCATCAAAGGTCTATTGTGAGCACTGTCTGGCTACTGCCTATGTTCACTCAAAGCTCAAGGACTCTATAATTAGCAGGTGATAAATCCAACCGGGCAAATGTCCTTCCCTACAGGGCGACACATTACCCCCAGCTCTCAGCTGGTCTACAGATGCTATCCAGGACCTGGAGTTGAGAACCCTAGGAATCTACCTGGTGCTCTCTTCTACTGTGGCTGAGCTGGTACCCAAGCCACAGAAAAAAGTCCTTGCCACTCTTCCCTCCCTTTTACTGAAGCAAGGGAGTCTCTCCCTATAGTCATACTGCCCCAGGTTCATGGGAACTACTGCCTGGCAACCACCAATATTAAAGCTAGGGCCAAAGGCTCTTCAGTCAGCTTTTGATGAATGCTGCCAGGCCTGGGTCTCTCCCTTCAAGGCAGTGGGCTTCCTTGTGGCTCAGGGTCCAAGGCTTGGAATCAGGGACCCCAGGAGCCTGCTTGGTGCTCTTCCCCACTGTGGCAGAGCTGGTACCCAGGCTATAAGAAAAATACCCCTTTTTATTCTTCCCTCTTCTTTCCTCAAGCAGGAGTCTCTCTCTGTGGCTACCACAGGTGGGAATATGCTGGGTCACACCAGAAGCCAGCAAGACTCTGAGTCTCAGTAAAGACCTACATGGAGTACTGCCTAAGACTGTTCATTATTCAGGGCTCAAGAACCCTTTAGTAAGTAAGGAGGCAATAAATCGTGCCAGGACTCGGGCCTTCTCTTCAATTTCAAGGTAGTGGGTTCCCTTCTGGCCCAGGATGTGTCTAGAAATGCCATCTGGGAACTAGGACCTGGAATGGAGGCCTCTATCTATGCCTGCTGCCCTATTCTACGGGGACTGAGTTGATATCCAAGTTGCTGCACTGTCCAGTGTTGGAAGAGGTCTGTCCAGTGTTGGAAGAGGTGTGACACAAGCACCAGCTAAGCCACTGAGAATGGTGTGTTACTAGATCACATGCACCCTAAGTCCAGTGGCTCTCAGTCCAGCACAACATGAGGACTTGCTCAGGAATTGCAGTCCCTGTGCCTGCCTTTCAAGTTTACTTAGGACCCAAGAGTCCTTTAGCTTGTGGTGGTGGAGCTTGCTGGGATTTGGGTTCTGAACCCTGGAACAAACAATTTACCTCTGGCTAGGGCTGCTCTAAATGTAGCCTCCATGGGCAGAGACTGAGTTCTGTTACCACATTCCTTTCTACTGTGACAAGACAGCACTGAGTTTGTATGCAAATTCCCACAATCACTGTAGTATCCCACCTCCAGGCATACAGATTCTCTCTCCAAACCACAGGGCTGCTGTCAGGGATGGAGAGAAGGGGAGAGAGGTAGTAGGTGATTCAAAACTGTTTTTCTACCCACTTCAGTGTCTCTTTTCTAAATATGATATTAAAACTAGGCACTGCGATCACTCACCTGACTTATTCCTCTTATAAAGGCACTTTTTGTATGGATAGTTGCTCCATTCGGTGTTACTGTGAAGGGCACAATTGCTGGTTTGTTTTATTCAGCAGTATTGCCCCACTCTCCTCCTGCTTTTCTTTTGAAATATCTAATGACACTGATATAAAACTGTTTTTCAAGTTCTTTAGAAAATTTTAGTTACGACCTTCTTTATTCTTTAGTAAATACTCCAATACACATATACACACTAAGGAATTTGATGTTTTCATAGTTATTTCTATGTTCAGGCCTGAATCTTTTGAGATGGTATGAAGTTAAATGCTTGCAGATTAAAACCCACTTACAGTGGCATCAAGCGGTGAGTGTTCTCTTTCTGAGTGTTGATTACTGAGAGTTGCTTGGAACACACTGGCTGAAAGCCCACTTATCTGCTTGTGGAAACCTCCCCAAATATAAGGAAATGATAAAAGTATTAATAAAATTTGGTTATATTTTCCTTTTATAGAAATTGGAGGGCAGAGTTTCCATGTTCAAATAATTAGTTCCCACCTTTTTTTAAGTTATATATATCCTTATACGTGTAATCTTAAATTTATTCTTCCTGGAAGATAGATACTGAAAAACACTTCCTTTTTTAGTTTCACAGTGTCACCGACTGTCATCTAATCATTTTCATATATTTCTCTGAAAAAAGGAAAACACATTTAATCTTTAAAACAACCTGCAACCTATAATCAATCTCAAATGGTAGGTAATTCAGTTCAACTTTGATTTCTGAATGGCAGCCTTATTTTGTCTTTCTGCTCTTCCCCCCTCTTTGAGTTGTCAATTCATTCTTCTTTTGTGCTAATTTTAAGTGAAGCATGGAATCATCTGTGACATATTTCATGTGAAAACTCTGTGAAATAGTTCATTTTGCTGCATCCTTACAGAGCCAAATTACTTATTTTAGATATGAATTAGCATCTGTCTTCTATCCTGTCTGGGTCAGTGCTTCTTGGTCTTTTGCTGTGCCTGTTCATTTTGGCATTGTAGACGCAATTTAAGTTTTTCTATAGCATCTGTTTTCTCAGAACTCTTAGGCTAACTGTTTGCCTAGAGTTTTGCTTAGGTGGGCACCATCTTTCATTCTCCTAATCTGTATATTGATAGGAGTTAGATTAGTTGAATCTTAGGTCCTCTATAGATTTAAAAAATAAGAAAATAAGGAAACAATAAGGAAGGAAGGGAAACCAAATGAGAAAAAAGTATAGTAAAAAATAAACAAAAATGTGTAAGTGTGTATTCTGAAATACTAAAATGGAAATCTGTAATGCATTTAACAGAGCAGCACTAATCTTAGGCCCAGGCAAAGTTGTGCCCTCTCTGCCTCATTCAGAGTGTCTTCTTAAAAATTTTTCATTCGGGCTACCAGATCCCAAGTACCACTTAAAAGGAGTGCCCAAAGGTCAAACCTGATTCTTACTGGGTGCTGGATTCTTACTGGTTGATGAAAATGCCAACCTAGAAAATTTTTAACTTCTCAGCTAACTTCTGGAAACTCTGTGGTTCATCTGTGACATCTGGATAGAATACTTTAAACCGCACTGAGATCTGTGTGAACCTATTTCTACCCTTCAGGGCACACTGTGACTCTCTGCATTCTTTCCTAACCAGCCTGCACATGCCTTCTGTTGACCTGATACTCTGGGGAGCTCCAGGTCTAGTGCCCATAAAGATGTCACAGGTCCTGAGGCTGAGCCCTTTTCCAGGAGCAAGCCTAGGGAGGATCATGCCTGCTAGAGGGAACCTTTCTTTTTTTTTCACTCTCAGAATGGTGCCAATGACTTGATTTAGGGTCTCTTATTCTCACTGGACTCAGGGTGAGTAAAGATGAATCTTACTTTCCATATTTTGCCACCGATAATCAATAATACTTGGTCTTTTGCCTCTCAGTGCCTCTGAAGTTACCTTAGGTCTGTAGCACCAACAGGTGGAAATTTTTCAACCTGTGTGCCTCCAGACACTGACACCAGGGTTTTATTCCCATCTCCTTTACAGGATCCTCACCATGTGTCAGGAACTCTTCTGGAGTGGCTGTGACTCTATGGTTTATAAGATATTCACTTCACAATGCCAGTGGACGCTTCCAATAGATTTTATCTGTTGCTTCTCTGCTATGTGGTAGCATCATGCTCTCCTGGGTGAGAAACATTCTTTTGGCAAATTGGGCTGTTCTTTTGATTCAACTTCCGGGCCTCTTTCTTATTCTACCTGCTAATGGTGGTAAAAAGATGGAGTTACCACTGGAGATTATGTTCCAGGGGTGAAGTGATTGCAGTCTAAAATGTTCAAGAGAATAAGATATGGTTGGAGGATGTGTTATACTGTGTTTGCACTACAGAATCCCCAATAACAAATTTAACATAATACTAAAATGAATTATAATTTACTTGTTTTTCTGCAAAATCTGGATAAGACTTGCATTTTTTGTTATCATCAGCTGTCTATCAATGAACAGTTACCACCTTGGAGAGTCACTGAAATCCATTTTTACTGGCAGCATAATAAATGAAGCAGTCATAAAAAATGACACTAAATAAATCATATTAGGGTAATACTAACATATAGAAAATATATTATTTCAGTATAAACAGATTCCAAAGAGTCATTTCATTGTGGACACTAGCACCATTATTACCTTTTCCTTACAACAAAGATATGAAATTAGACAAAAATGGTGCACTTGTCAGTAAAGTAGGTAAAGAGATAAAGAGATGGTTTTCCTAGGTATTAAAGAGAAGAGATGGGGCCCAGACAGCATAAAGGACCTTCATGTGTACTAATAAGGCAAAAAAGCAAAAGAGCAATTATCTCTTTCCTACTAATTATTCTCCCATCATTCTAAATCCTCATTGATAAATTACTATACTGCATGTAGCCCCACGAACTTTGAAATATTTTTTAAAATTAAATTGTATATATTGACAGGGACCTCACAGAGTGAGTTTTATCCACTATGTATACCATACAATTCAATTGAGCTACCTTTAATCATGCATTTGTTTTTTGTTGTTGTTTTGGTTTGGTTTGGTTTAGGTTTTGGTTTGACGATAGGCTGAAATTCTAGTAATTGAGTTGTATTTAATGTTTTTCTAGGCATTGAAGAACATCTTTCTTCTTGAGAAGGGTCACATTGGATCTTATTATAATATCCTTGTTAGGCATCAAGGTCATTTTTCTTATTACACTTATTATTGGAACAAAGCAAAATTGGAATTGCATTAGAAATTTCTGAGTTTACTTCTGCAGATCTAGAACAATGTCAACATGCACTCAGAACTCAGCAAATGTTCACTGACGATATTGTGAACAAATTTAAAAAACACTGAACATAAATAATGAAAGAATGTTGTCTTTTTTATAATATAATGTTTGTGAGGCCTGATTATTTTTATAATGCTTTAGGTTCAATAAAATCAGAATAAGAATGTATTATTTCAATGCAAGGATTTAGTTATATTACTTGGAGTCAATAGTATTCCTGTTTTTCTAATGTGCAGAGACTTCCTGCCGAGGGGATTCTGGCTAAGCACAAACTCTTTTTTTCTTGTTTGCTTGTGTTTATTTTACCATTAATGAAAGATATATTTTTAAACACATTTTTTACTAAGGCACTTCAAAGAGAAAGAGGAATAGAAGGAAATCAGCGGGAGAGTGTAGAGATTCTACAGGAGGCTGGTTGTCTATGCTTGGAATATGAACAGAAACCAACAGAGGTTCTAGTGTTTGGCATTATAAATTATATACTTTTAATCTTTCACATGCATGGGTCCTTTCAGAGGAACCATCTGGCTCAATGCTGACTGTTAGTGTTGTGCAGTATCTCAATTGATTATGGTGCATTTATCTGAAAACCAACAGTTGCCTCTATTTTGTGTGTCAGAACTCAAACTACAAACACTTGTAGTGGACATATGATTTACAAAGTTGATCATACTTCTATTCTCTGAAAATATCCATGGGTAGTTAAAAGTACACTAGGATCTCCTGAGTTTTCAAGCTTTCATTTTGGAAAGCAATGAAAAATGGGTGGCTGAAATTGTTCTACTGAGAATATCACACAAAGAAGAATCATCCATAAATAAAGATCTGGGAACTGAGAAGCTGGGAGTGGGGGAAGGGGATGGGTTTTGGCCAGCCAAAAATATGACAGATATAAGACATAGAAGGCAAGTTTGTCCAATTAAACACTATATTTAATTTTAGGATGCTTGAGTCCTACACTGCATTCTACCACTGGTTGGAATATTACTTCATTTTCTAAATCTCAGTTTTCTAATATTTGAAAAGAAGGAAAAGAAGAACAGGAAGTTTGAATTAGATGCTATCAATAATAAATTCCACTTCTAAAATGGATTCAGTTTTATGTAATCTTTTCACCTTATATTTTCCAAACCCATTCTTGTTTATCACTTAATGTCAACAAAAAGAGCAGCAGCTTCTAAGATTAAATTTATTCAGAACAAAAGCACATCAATGCAACTTTAATTAAAGGTGAGATCTTATTTGCACATGCTAACATGAACAAACAGTGAAAGATTTCTGCGGCCAAGCTACAAGATGTTGTTTTACCTAAAGGGAGAAATTCTTCTAAAAAAAAATGCATCAATGAGCATTCATTTAATCTCTATTATTTGAAAAAGAAAGTCAAGGAATTTTGGAGCTGTCAGAAAGTTTATGGTAGTGGCAAGCACTGTATTCTTGAATAGCCTTTGCAAACTCTCTGAGTTTTGCTTATATTTATAGTACAATTATAGTAAGTTGTATTTAGAAATATGTTGATGTAGAATTTTTTTTAGTCCTAGCACAAGCTTAGTATATAGAGATACTCAACATATATCTGTGGAATAAATGAATAAATGCATTCAAAAGGGTAAATCAACGAGTGTTTAAAATTTTGATTTAGTTATATATTCTGGATACAGAGCCACACAATTTTGAAAATATTTGGGTAACAGATTGATATTCAGGTTTCATCTGGATACTCTTCAGTATGTAAACTTCAGAATGATTGCTACAAAACTGTTGTTCTTTATACAACAATTTAAAAAAATCATTGAACAAATATTTAGTAAGAATATTGTAGGCAATGGGGAAATGAAAACAGTAATGCTCTTTTGCAGTAGAAATAGCATGAACTATGTTCAGGATCTAGTCCTTATAAATTATTCCAAGATTAAGAAGCCCACCAAGGAAATCATTGGCAAATGCTATAATTCCTTACTGAAAAGTTTGTCATTATGAACAGACAGAGCCAAGAAGCATGAGAACAGATGGTGAAATGCCAAGTATGAATAAATTCATGCCTCTCTCTAGTATCCTAAGCCTAAGGACTTGGATATGGACCAACACATACTGCTGTGGGCCCAGTGAGAAGCAAAAATTATTCAACAATCATCACAGTTAGGAATGGAATCCTGGAGAGTAATAGCAACACTTCAGCTATCTCCATTACAAATCCTTCATGGTCTCTAGAAGGCCATTTGTAACGCCGGGAGCCTGCCAATGCCCTTACTTAACGTTAGCTCCAACTTCTGAAGAAGCCACTTGTAGGGCCGTTCAGAACCTCTGCTTTTCTTTTTCCTTTTAAAAATTTTCTTCTCATCTAGCCCCATACATTATTTGGGGAATTAAATTAGGTAGTTAAATACAATTACTTTGAAAGATTTATTAATAAAATGCTAGTTAAGAGTTATTTATATATGCTACTTTATATTATCATAAGTTTATTAATTAAACTCCAATTTTTGTATCTGTGGAGATGTCTCAGTGATGATGTTTGCACAAATGTTATTTTCTCTTTCTTTAAAATAAATATTGGTTTAGATAAAAATTCCAAATATTTTCTAGAATAAAACTGGAAATGTACTATTTCACCAGGCGACTTGTCTTTTAAGGTGATTATGTTTGGTAAATTTTATCTATATTATGTGAAACAAGCCAGAATTTTGATTTATGGGATTCTGAAATAGATAAACTACGTAAGAATCACTTAATTTAAGATGAAATATAGTAACATAAGCTTAAATGACCAAAGGCAGTAAACAATGATTATGTAATGAGGGTTCGCCTCATGAAAACTAGACCCATCAATGCAAAGTATATAAATTTAAAATAATTTTCCAAATTGGACCAATAATCCAATATTGAAATTAAGTGCTGCTATGTAAATAGGAAATAATAATTTATTCAGGTAGTTTTATCTAACGAAACTGAAAACTTAGGGTTAGAGATTTCCCATTAACTACTGAATTTAATAATTTTTAGCCATTTAACAAACGACCCATGTCTAGGGATAGCTTCAAATATGGCTTCAAAACATTTGCATATGTCTGAATATATACAAAAAAGAAACTATGGTATATAACTTTTTAATATTATAGAAAACATTAAAGAAACATCAATACATTGAATAAAAATAGTTTCATTTTTGTATAATTTATTACAGTATTTCTTAATTATTTATAATCATATTCAAAATTAATATTAAAGGCTTATTTTGGAGTAATTTAACAATATTACTTTTACCTTATTAAATGCAAAGCAACATTTTATAAGATTGAAAAAAAATTATGGATTTCTATTAATTTTTGTAAGCAGTTTGTGTTAAACTACACTGGTACACAGTCAATTTGTTATACAGTGGCACATTAATGTAACAAAACTTTTATAAAATATTCACACATACCAGGCACTGTGCTGGGCATTCCCAAAGGTAAGATACTGCCCTCAAGGAGTTAATAGCCTAATTGGATTTACTAATGTAGCATGAAATATATAAAGCTAAACAAAGGAATTGTGGAATGCGCAAGTTGGGCAATTAATAGTCAATGGTACCTAAAGACACCATTTCATTAATTAAATAGTAAACTGATCCATCAGTGTATAATATCAATTAAAAATGAAGTTTAAGAGTTATCAGTAGAAATGCTTATGAATTTAAAACACAAATGATTATTGTTTCCATCAGTGGTATTTGCCCTCTGCATGTTTGTATTAACATTAAACTTTGTTAATTGATTTTTTAACAAGATTGGAAATCTTTAGGAGATGCTAAGAAATTATTATTGAGTGATCTTAACCCTTTAAAAAAAAGAAGAATGCGTATTGCTGAGTTTCATACTACTTTGTCATTTTTTTCTAAAATGTTCTTATTTCTGGGAAGACAAATAATCACAAAAATACAATATTTGTCTACAGTCAAAGACAATAGTGAGCCAGATGGAATTAATATAGATACATGGCATATGATACAGTCAAAATTTGTACTAGTTCCTTAACAATCAGAAGACTGGGAATAATGACAAATAATAGTTTTCTTCAACTTACAAAACATAGAAAATAAGAAAATTATTTTTATTAATGCTGTTCTTTCTTGTTCAATATGTTTCTCCAAAGTAGAAATAAGAATTGTCTTCCTTCTTTGGATTATTTAGACATTTAATCATACTTGCATGCATGTGTGTATGTGTATGTATTTGTACATGTGATGTATATAATACTTATGTACTGTAATATATATTATATGTAACACGTATATTGCCCCCACACACACGCAGATAGGGCTTGGCATGTGTATGTCAGACAATAGTACATTATTGACAATATATCACGATTCTAATTCACTTGAATGTGAAGATACTTTATCATTAGTACATTAAAGTATTCAGATTTGTTTATTTAATCATTCAATCATCCAAATTACATTGACCATCAAATTAGTGCCAGAATTAGGTTAGATATGGTACAAAGATGAATAAGAACTAGCCTGGGTCTTCTAAGACCTTAACCTGTTTTTATAACAGCAAACAAGGACATTATAGTGTAATGTTTTTACAGAGGTTAAAGCATAACTGCCTGCACATTTTGGAGAAGGCTTTGCAGATATTTATCTGATTAATTTCTTAAATCTTGACATTTTAAATATATGAAAAAGGCATTCAGACTTAGCAAACTTGATAGGGTTAACTCACATCCTTTGTTTTTATTTTTATTTTATGTTACTTCATTTTGAGACACGGTTTCACTCCCATCTCCCAGGCTGGAGTGCAGCGCGCTCGCTACTCACTACAACCTCTGCCTCCTGGGCTCACGGTTCCTTCCGCCTCAGCATGCTAAGTAACTGTGACTACAAGCACGTGCTACTACGCTCAGCTAATTTTTGTATTTTTAATAGAGATTGGGTTTCACAATCTTGGCTAGACTTATCTCGAACTCCTGAACTCAAGTGATCTGCCCACTTTGGCTTTCCAAAGTCCTGGGATTACAGGCGTGAGCCACCACACCCAGCTCAAATCCTTTGTTTTAAAGAAAAATTATTTCACAACAGAGTTTTCAGCCCCCTTAGTGGTCTTCTTGATTCTATTCCCCTGACTTTCTCCATACAGGTACCTACTCTCCCAGGGTTTTGGGCAATATTTCCCAACAGATTTTAATATTTTACCTGTGTGTGTATATATGCATATACACATGTACAATATATTTTGAAATATTAATCAATGGTCTCATATTTCACGTCTCCTACAGGTTGCTTTTCATTTAACATTTTATATATATGTATGTATAAGCACACACATATATATATATTCATGTTAATACATGTAGACTATGTTCATTAAATTGCTGAATCAAAATATGATATATGCCATATTTTTTAATCTTCATGGCTAATAATTAACACTTAAGATACTCTATCTGTATTACTGAAAATAATGATCAAATGAACATCATTTTGCATGTCTCATCATGCACATATTTAAGGTGTTTTTTTTTTTTTTTCTTTTTTGAGACGGAATTTTGCCTTTTTTCCCCAGGCTGGAGTGCAATGGCACGATCTCGGCTCCCCGCAACCTCTACCTCCCAGGTTCAAGCGATTCTCCTGCCTCAGCCTCCCGAGTACGTGGGATTACAGGCATGCACCTCCACGCCTGGCTAATTTTGTATTTTTTAATAGGGACAGAGTTTCCCCATGTTGGCCAGGCTGGTCTCGAACTACCAGCCTCAGTTAATCCACCCATCTCGGCCTCCCAAAGTGCTGGAATTACAGGCATGAGCCACAGCGCCCAGCCCATATTTAAGCTAGGTACTTGTGATGAATGGTACAGTTTGATTTAAAATCATTATTCCTAATGGGTCACAGCTAGCTTAAAGGAATAATGTTGTTGTATTTTTCTCTATTTTATTGTAATTTATATTTTTAAAATTTATTATTATTATTAATTGTTTTGTTTCTTTTTTCCAAATCTTTCATTTTTATAAATTCTATCTACTAAGGCCTATATTTAAATATAGAATAGCAGTTGTGGGGATGGACATCTTCCTGTCTATAGTCTTTATAGAAACGTCTGATTGTCTCTTGGATTCCCTTTCTCCGTGCTAGTGCTGGAAATTCTTTTCAGACATTAAGCTAGAACACCCCTAGGACTCACTGTTCTTATTTTCCTTCTCTCAAGAATCACTATCTCACACTGTTTTGTCCAGTGTTTGGAAAACATTGTTTCATATATTTTGCCGGGTTTCTCATTTCTGGAGTGAAATGGTAAGTTTGTTTTTTGTTATTCTATCATGGCCTGAAGTCGATATTCTATTTCAATTTTTAAAGTAATATATTTCTACTTCTTGCTTTCTTGGGCTGGCTAGAAGCTTCACTTTAATTTTAAATAGAATCGGTTATTTGGTGTACCCTTGTCAAGTTTTCCATCCTAAAGCAAGATGTTTAATATTAGGAGCAGAAAATGTTTGCTGGAGACTTATAGCATGTTCCATTTATGAAGTTAGAATGGAAACTTTTATTACAGTTTGTTGAAAACTTTTATAATTAGTGATTTAAATTTTATCATATCAGGGTGTTTGACAGCTATGATTTTGTATTTTAATCTGGTAGTAATCTGAACGACATTTGTTTTCTAATTTTGAACGATAAACATCCCTCACCCTAAAGTAAATATTTATACCTAAAATAAATTTCAATACGGAATTATTTACTTAATTACTTCTGAGTATATTTTGCTGATGTTTTGCTTAGGATATTGACATTTGCATTTATGAGTGTGAAATTTGCCTGTTTAGTATCATTTAGGTCAGGTTCAAGATTTGTCATTTTTAGCAATTTTTTAAAGAGTCAAATTTAATTCTTTTCTGTTAAATGTGTATGTTATGGTTAATGAACTTTTGTTTTCTACTTAAATTCTTTGAATTATCTGTGAATTTATTCTATTTTTCTGCTAACTCCTTAAGATTTGGGGGTATATCTAATTTAAGACTTAGAGTTTTTTTAAAAAATATAAGCATTTGAAATCATACATTTCCTGTATTGCAGTTGCATTGCATTGTATTGCAGTTGCATTGCATTGTATTGCAGTTGCATTGCATTGTATTGCAGTTGCATTGCATTGTACTTGTTGTACAGTGACTGTCATTCAGCTATCTATTCTATTGACATCATGTTTTTTCAACTTAACACTGTTTAAATATTTGATTTAAATTTTTGGAATTGGAGGCCATTATCTTTAGCAAAATAACACAGGAACAGAAAACCAAATACCATATGTTCTCACTTATAAGTGGGGGCTAAATAATGAGAACACATGGACACACAGAGGGGAACAGCACACAATGGGTCCTTTCAAAGAGTGGAGGGTGGGAGGAGTGAGAGAATCCGGAAAAACAACTAATGGGTAGTAGGCTTAATGCTTGGCTGATAAACTGTACAGCAAACCTCCATGACACAAGTTTACCTACGTAACAAACCTGCACTTGGACCCCTGAACTTACAATAATGTTAAAAATTTTAAATACATGTCATTTCATGTTATGTTTTTCTTATTTGTTATTTGAAAAATATTGAGATGTGCTTGATTGTGATTTATATAAGCACATGCTAAAAAAGAATGTGGATTTTCAGAGCTGGTTGCAGCATCCTATAGATATCTGTTCACACAAGTTTACAAAAGCTTTTTATTTAAAGAGTTCAAATCTCTATTTTCACTTACATCAAAAATACACAAATATACATAGCATTATGTATAGTGTTTGTATACAGAGATAATTATGTATATTATATATACATAGAGATATATCTTATAAATCATTAAATAATATTTATGTATTTCCATATATTTGTTCCTATGAATATACACATTATCATATACATCTGTTGATCTGTTAAATAGTCATACGTGTGTTTTGATATCTCTGACTTTGTTTCTGACAGAATTATTTTTGACAAATCGGGTGTCGTTTGTTAGAAAATATGAAAACAAGAATTTCTGCAGGATTTTATTTACTTATGTATTTATTCATTATTTATCATTGCAAGTAACTGGAAGTCTGCATTGGCATGAGTGATGAGGAATTTCCCTGAATGATGAGGAAGACTGCAGATGAACCAGTTTTGGCAGAAAGACTGTGTAGGTTTTGACGTCATCATTCAGAGTAGATTTGTACATTTTAAAGTTGGGAAGTAAACTAAAATCCCAAGTGGAAATGTTGAATAGGCAATTAGATATGTCAGTCTGAATTTCGACAAATAAGTGATTTTGTGTTTTTCAGAGTAAGATTTACTTCAGAAAAATGAGACTTTCCTCATTGTTGTGTTGAAAATTATACTCTCAGTTCCCCAGCAAATTTTGTCTCTCTTTACTACCTTTTTTTTTTTATAAAACTCATCACATTTTAATATACTATTTATTTACTTTAAAATTTTGTTTCACAACCTTCTCTGATAGAATAAAATCTCTAAGACATTTATCTTTTTAAAAACTATTTTAAATAAGTGCCTAGAATATTGCCTGGCACATATTAGGTGTCCAATAAATGCTTGTTATTTGAATACAGGAATTATGCTTTCTTTTTGTTTCTGGCCTATCATAGTTTCTTCCATGATTACTTCCTTTAAACTATGCTTGCAAAAGAAATCTTCCCTTCTCAAATTTATAATTGTCTGTGTAATAAAGTATTACTCTGTGAATATAGTTTTCTATATTGTCCTACTTGATTGTTCCTTTGTTTTACAGTTCACTATTTGATTACTTTATTATTTCATTTTTTAGTTTTGATTTTGTTGATATGAATTATGTCTTAGTAATTTTCAGTTTTTCTAGTATTGAAACTTTTTGTTACAAGCTGTGTATTTGCCTCTAAATACTTAGCTATATTTCACAAGATTGAAATAATTTCCTTTCATATCTTTCAGTTTAAAGCATGTCATAATTTCTCTGATTATTTCCTGTTTTCTTCAATGAACTATCTTGAAGTGTATATTTGTTGATTTCAAATATAGATCACTTTTACATCTATTTCAAGTTCGAAGGTATTATTTTAGAGAACACAGTAGATCATAGTGATAACTTATGTATATATGTTTTTACCTAACAAATCATAAGGGCATACAGTCTGATCTTTATTGGAGCATTATGCAATAGGTAACACAGGTAAAATTAATTTAGTCTATTTGATCTTTATTGGAGCATTATGCAATAGGTAAGGTAGGTAAAATTAATTTATTATTAAGGAACCTGGGATTCAGGAATATAAGGGAAGTAGTATGTATCTGAGTCAACTAAGACTTGAACTCAGTTATTATTATTACTTTTAATTTGGATCATTCTTTTTTTATTTCATGTATTAACAACGTGGCTCAAGTACAGTTGACCATTGTACAAGGAGGGAGTTAGGGGAACTAACCCTGGAAGAGTTGAAAATCTACATATAATTTTGACTCCCCCAAAACATAACTACTAAAAGTCTACTGTTGAATGGAACCTTACTGATAACATAAACAATCAATTAATAAAATACTTTGTATGTTGTGTGCATGCATGTATTAGTCCGTTTTTACACTGCTGATAAAGACATACCTGAGACTGGGCAATTTACAAAAGAAAGAGGTTTAATTGGACTTACTGCTCCATATGGCTAGGGAAGGTCTCACAATCATAGCATAGAGCGAAAGACACTTGTTACATGGCAGCGGCAAGACAGAATGAGGCGCAAGCAAAAGCAGAAACCCCTGATAAACCCATCAGATCTCATGAGGCTTATTGACTATCAAGAGAATAGCACAGGAAAGACCAGTCCCCGTGATTTAATTCTAACCCACTGGGTCCCTCCCACAGCAATTGGGAATTTTGGGAAGTACAATTCATTTTGAGACTTGAGTGGGGGCACAACCAAACTATATAATTTCATCCCTGGCTCCTCCCAAATCTCTTGTCTTCACATTTCAAAGCCAATCATGCCTTCCCAACTGTCATCCAAAGTCTTAACTAATTTTAGCATTAACTAAAAAGTCCACAGTCCAAAGTTTCATCTGGGACAAGTCTCTTCTGCCTATGAGCCTGTAAAATGAAAAGCAAGGTAGTTCCTTCCTAGATACAATGGGAGTACAGGTGTTGGGTAAATGCGGCTGTTCTAAAAGGGAGAAATTAGCCAAAACAAATGGGCTGGGGCCCCATGCAAGTCCAAAATTCAGTGGGGCAGTCAAATCTTAAAAGCTCCAGAACGATCTCCTCTGATTTCATGTCTCGCATCTGGGTTGTGCTGATGCAGAAGGTGGGTTCCCATGGTCTTGGGCAGCTCCACTTTTATGGCTTTTCAGGGTGCCGCCTCCCTCCTGGCTGTTTTCCCGGGCTGGTGTTGAGTGTCTGGGGCTTTTCCAGGCACACAGGGCAAGCTATCTGTGGATCTACCATTCTGGAGTCTGGAGGAGGATGGCCCTCTTCTCACAGCTCCACTAGGCCGTACTCCAGTAGGAACTCCGTGTGGAGGCTCTGATCCTGCATTTCCCTTTGACACTGCCCTAGTAGAGATTCTCCATGAGGGCCCTGCCCCTGCAGCAAACTTTTGCCTGGTCATCCGGGTGTTTCCATACATCTTCTGAAATCTAGGTGGAGGTTGTCAAACCTCAATTCTTGACTTCTCTGTACCTGAATGATCAATACCACGTGTAAGCTGTCAAAGCTTGGGACTTGCACCCTCCCAAGCCATGACCTGAGCTGTACCTTGGCCCTTGTAGTCATGGCTAGAGCAACTGGAATGCAGGCCACCAAGTTCCTAGGCTGCACACAGCACAGGACCCTGGGCCTGGCCCACAAAAACATTTTTTTCCTCCTATGTCTCCAGGCATGTGATGAGTAGGGCTTCCTTGAAGACCTCTGACATGCCCTGGAGACATTTTCCCTATTGTCTTGGGGATTAACATACAGCTCCCCTTTCATATGCAAATTTCTGCAGCCAGCTTAAATTTCTCCTCAGAAAATGGGATTTTCTTTTCTATCACATTGTCAGGCTGCAAATTTTCCAAACTTTTATGCTCTGCTTCCCTTATAAAATTGAATGCCTTTAACAACACCCAAATCAACTCTTGATTGCTTTGCTGCTTAGAAATTTCTTCTACGAGATACCTGAAATCATCTCTCTTAAGTTCAAAGTTCCAGAAATCTCAAGGGGGGCAAGATACTGACAATCTCTTTGCTAAAACATAACAAGATTCACCTTTGCTCCAGTTACCAACAAGTTCCTCATTTCCATCTGAGACTGCCTCAGACTGGACTTTATTGTCCGTATTGCTATCGGCATTTTGGGCAAAACCATTCAACAAGTCTCTAGGAAGTTCCAAACTTTCCACATTGTCCTGTCTTCTTCTAGCCCTCCAAACTGTTCCAGCCTCTGCCTGTTACCCAGTTCCAAGGTCACTTCCACATTTTCAGTTATCTTTTCAGCAATGCCCACTCTACTGGTACCAATTTACTGTATTAATCTATTTTCATGCTGTCGATAAAGACATACCCAAGACTGGGCAATTTACAAAAGAGGTTTAATTGGACTTACAGTTCCATGTGGCTAGGGAAGGTCTCACAAGCATGGTAGAGGTTGAAAAGCACTTCTTACATGGTGATGGCAAGGGAGAATGAGAAGGAAGCAAAAGCAGAAACCCCTGATAAACCCATCAGATCTTGTGAGACTTATTCACTATCATGAGAATAGCATGGAAAACTGATACTGTTATGTTATGCCCAGACCGTTTATTCCCCAGAGAAGACCACCAGAGTCCGGAGTCAAAGCCAAACGGCAAGGATCTTTATTGCAGGTTCGAACCTGGAACTCTCACGCTGGTCATGCAACGAGCGGAAGAGCTCCCCAACTGGGCTCAGGACAGCATTATATAGTCAGGGGTAAACAGGCACAGAGTCATAGGGGATTTTGTACAAATCAGACGTATGATTGGCTGACATTTGAACAAGGCAACTTGGCTGATTATGATTGGTTCCCGCCATTTCTGATATTTCAGTTACTCTTTTGAAACACTGGTGATGTTTATCAGGGGCTTGCAGGGCAGGGCTCGTTTACCCGGTCTGTTCTGGTTTCTGGTTTCCTGGAATTGTTTGTCTGAGTTAGTCCTGGGGGTTGTTTTTCAACCTTGCCCTATTTCACTTTGTTGCTAGGTTTAGCAATGGGGAGGGTACACACTTTACAAAAGGCTTTGATGTGAAATATTCTTGTGATATGCCCTTTCAATACCCACGATTCAATTACCTCCCAGTGGGTCCCTCTCACAACACATGGGAATTCTGGGAGATACAATTCAAGTTGAGATTTGGGCAGGTGCACAGCCAAACCGTATCAATGTATTATGTACTATATTCTTACAATAAAGTAAGCTAGAGAAAAGGGTTATTAAGCAAATGATAAGGAGGAGAAAATATATTTACTCTTAATTAAATAGAAGTGGAGCATTATAAATGTCTTTATCCTTGTGGTGCTCACATTTTCTAAGCTGAGGAGGAGGAGGAAAATAAGGGATTGGTCTTGCTGCTTGTTGGTGGCAGAGGTAAAGATGACGTAAGGGGAGGCAGGAGAGGCAGATACACTCAGTGTAACTTTTACTAAAAAAACTACATGTAAGTGGACCCCACATTTCAAACACTTGTTCAAGGGTCAACTGTATTACACTTTTCTTTCATAGTTACAGAGAAAACATTTTGGGTAGCTTTATCTTCTAACTGCAGTATTGTAATGCATATAAATGTGTGTATATATGTATGAACAGATATATATTTCTCATCTTATGTTCAATTTTAATAAATGCCCCTCTGACTGCCTCATGGCCTTTTAATGTTCTTAGGCAAGAGAGCATGAATCTACATTATTAGAATACCATGCTGTATTGCATTTATTATGAATTATAGTTATTAAAACTAACTGAAGCATGAGGAGAGATTTTATTTATAAAACTGTAATTGTTTCCAACTTTATAACTGTTAAGGTATTCTAAATATCTTTCAAAGAAGTTGGACATTTAAAAATGATCGACTTTTAGATTTCTTAAATCTCTTAGAGGAAGAACTTATTTACAAGCACTTTCAAGCTTATTTCTGTATTATTATGTGAAGATATTAATATCAACATTTGATTTGTTCTGTAAAGTACTGAAAGTATTAAAGTCAAATCACCTAAGTAAGGTAGAATAGTTTTGCCTTTTTGGGAATTTTTTTTTTTTTTTCTATTGCTGCTGTGGGGTTTTATAAAGAAGGTAAGTATGTTGCAGTGAAATGCACATTGATTTTATGGTACAGATATTGGATTTAGCACTTGGCTTTAGATAACCTTAGGCTTAATTTCTTTGAGCTTTAATTACTCACACATAATAAAAATAAAATGAAAATGTACAAATGCATATTAAAATGGGATAAACACCCATTCAGCAAAAAGAAGAAATATTAACATCTTTTGCTCCACACAGCTATCATGACCTTGGCATTACTATACACCAGTCAAAGTATAGCACAGGAAATGACAGTGATGCTGCATCAGGAATACCATCAGGAGTACTGACTCCAATTCACATATTCACTGGAGGTCACCCAGTGTCTAGTAATCATTACAATTTCATCTTTTTGCCTTTACATTTTGTTCCCATATAAAATACAGAAAGTTAAACACATTAAATGGAGAAGGATGAACTATTCATTTATTCTACTGTGTGAAGGCAGAAAAGAAGACATTAATCAGGAGGAATGGAAGAGCACAACTTTTGGATCTTCATGTCCCCAACTTGGGAAATTTGTATAGACAGTATCACTAGTGGCACCAAAAACTGGTCCTGGTCTTATAAGAAAGTTATTAAAAGAAAACTTTTGACAGAAATTGTTACAGCAAATAATGGCTCTATAACTGAATATCATTAAAAATTAACCTTCATAAAAGTTATCTTTTGCCTCTACGTACTCTTTAGCTACATTTCACATTTGAAATAAAATAAATGGTGATAATATCTTTCATTTCTAATTTTGCAATAATTTACTGATTACTTTTCTTCCATGAACTATTTTGGAGCCTATTTCATCATAGAGAAGGATATAAATGTATGTATATGTATAAATATAGAAACACCAATGTGGAAAATGTT
Organism: Colobus angolensis palliatus; assembly: GCF_000951035.1. Taxonomy (NCBI): domain Eukaryota; kingdom Metazoa; phylum Chordata; class Mammalia; order Primates; family Cercopithecidae; genus Colobus; species Colobus angolensis. Next base: position 349,144 of record NW_012118966.1, on the reverse strand, counting down.
TCTTCAGAAGTTAAGTTTGCATGTCAAAATTCAGGATGGTTATCCTTTGAAATATCAAAGAAATACTTATTACTTACAGCAGCTGTCAGTCCTGCTACTAGGAGGCAAAAGAGGAGCTCCATAGAAGGAAGTTTGGAAAGAGTAGATGAGTAGGATGTGTGCAGCCTTTCATGGAAAATAAAAGAAAAAAAAACCTCACCTTCATTAATTTTCAATGCATATATTATAAATGTAATGTTTTTTCATTGCTGTGAACACCACTTAATGGTATAATACTGTGTAAATTTTTATATGGTTTGCTTCTTTCCCTTAATGTTATGTTTTGAGGCTCAATTACATTACATGCAAATGTACTTCATTTATGTCCTTCACTTTATACTATTCTACTGCATTAATATAACACCATTTATTTACCCATTCTTAACTTGAAGTATAGCTGTGTTCCTTACAATTCTGAGTTATTTCTAAGAAAATTCTTTTCTTCATCTTTTGATCTGAGACATGTTATGTGCAAGATTTTCTCCACAGTATATTCTTAGGAGTAGAATGGTGTATGTATATGTTTAACTTTATTCAAAAATATTGTCTGAAATGTTTTAATTTTACTGAGACACTCATACTCCACCACTATCACCATCACCACACAAGAAATATATGAAGGTGTTGTTCCACAACTTCACAAAAACATATCTCTTTTAAAAGTCTATTTCAGTTAGACAGACAGAATAACTCAGAAGAAATATTGTTCAACATGTTAATTACAGTTAATGTATTGTGTAGACTTGGAGATTTTTAACAGTAGATAGTAAATATTCTCCTCAAACACAAAAAAATGACAAGTATGTAAAATGGCAAATGGTAATTCACTTGATATATTCCACAAAGTATAAAAAACAAAAATAAAAATAAATTGATGCAATTTTTTTGGCAATTGTGGGAAGGGATGCTGATAAGTGGAAAAGAACAAATTAAATGAAAAAGGAAAAAATCTCTTGATTTTCCTTTTTACTTGCTTACATTTTTTGGAGGGTGCTTCTGGTGGTATTCTTAATAATTGCTTGTTAAGAAAAGAAAAATAATTTTTAGAAAAGGGCTAACTAACCACAAAAGAAGGATTAAATAATTATTGAGAAACAAATAAAATACTAAGTGATGTAAAAAGAGTAAAATGTAGACATGCAAATCAATTTGTAGAAACGGATGGTCAAAAATGATTATAAATCAGAAAACCCATACACTAAAACGTATACATGTAAATATTAAAGTTTGCTGAATTAAACACTGCTGATTAACATTTCAGATAGAATTAGGGCATAAAAATTCATATAAAATTCTGGGGGAAATGCCCTCCTCAAAAGACATAGACTTTATTCTAGTTTTTCTTCTCATGGAGAAATTTTTTAAAAATGTGTTTGATAATACAGGTAGATTTTTTTCTTTATGATGGTTTATTACAGTATAAAATATATAGAGCCATTAGAAGAGAGTGTGGAAAGCATTTGTGGAATGTCTTTAACATCCATTCTCTTTTCTCTTTTCTATGTAGCATCCCAAATTTCAAAGTTTTACAGTAAGATAGTTTATTAGAATGTAGTCTTTTTTGTTGTTTGTTTTGTTTTCTCATCAATGTATTTCTATTATCATATAGTGGGCATTTGGTAATATTTGCTGATTGAATTCATTGCTTTAGACCCGACAAAAGCTAAAGCCATTCATGGTAGATAATCTTTCTAGCTATAGTAATTGGTCAGAAATGAACACACTCTCAAATACTGATAAACCAGAAAAAAAGAGACTAACAATTTAATTCCAGAACTTTGGTAATTAGGAAAATGACGTTTGTCACTTTTTGTAATCAGATTGAAAGGGCAAAACACTTTCATGAACTGTGACTTTGATGAACTGCAGTTTTTATATTTGGAACAGAAGGGTTAAACTTTCTGAGAACATAGTGAACAATGAGGAAGTTGAGCCAATACTTGAAAACAGGGAACTCTCCTTTAAATCAATGGTCTCCTCCTTTAAACAATGGGTAGAGACCTTTCTGAAGAAAAAATAAACCCTTTAGAGATGATCATTTGAATTGGAAATCTTCCTCATCTCAGCAAAGGGTACAATTCACCAAAAATCTGGGGGTCAATTTGATTTTTTTCTCTTTTCATCATTTTTCAGTTATAATCCAATATAGATTTCAATATAGATAAATATATTTTACTTTTTTTTGTTTTTCTTTATCTTCATGGTCACTTCCCCAGATAAAACCATTATTATGTCTCATCCAGACAATGACAATAGAAGCATATGCTTTATTCCAACTCTTTTGTGCCAACAATCTATTCTCTACACTGAAGTATGTGCTGTTAAACTCTGTCCTCCCATTCTCACCCAAACGTGCTTCAAGCTCTTGCCTGGATATCTATTTCATTAAATATATGACTTTTTTTGCATGTTCACTGAAGCTTTTGTTTTTATTTTATTCAAAGTTACAATTGCACATAATTCAAAGAGTAAATATTTCTGCAGAACTTCCTGAGAAAAATGAGAGTCCTTTCTTCCTTTCCAGGGAAAGTACTCTGTTCTCTCTCTCTTTTTTTTTTTTTTTTCTTTTTTTGAGACAGAGTCTCGCTTTGTTGCCCAGGCTGGAGTGCAGTGGCATGATCTCGGCTCACTGCAAGCTCTGCCTCCTGGGTTCATGCCATTCTCCTGCCTCAGCCTCCTGAGTAGCTGGGACTACAGGCGCCCGCCACCGCTCCGGGCTAATTTTTTTGTATTTTTAGTAGAGATGGGGTTTCACAGTGTTAGCCAGGATGGTCTCGATCTCCTGACCTCGTGATCCGCCCGTCTCGGCCTCCCAAAGTGCTGGGATTACAGGCTTGAGCCACCGTGCCCGGCCCGTCTTTCTTTTTTTAAAAAATTTATTATACTTTAAGTTCTCGGGTACATGTGATGTGCACAACATGCAGGTTTGTTACGTATGTATACATGTGCCATGTTGGTGTGCTGCAACCATTAACTTGTCATTTACATTAGGTATTTATCCTAATGCTATCCCTCCCTCCTCCCCCCAACCCCACGACAGGCCGCAGTGTGTGATATTCCCCACCCTGTGTCCAAGGGTTCTCATTGTTCAATTCCCACCTATGAGTGAGAACATGTGGTGTTTGGTTTTCTGTCCTTGTGATACTTTGCTCAGAATGATGGTTTCCAGCTTCATCCATATCCCTACAAAGGACATGACCTCATCTTTTTTTATGGCTGCATAGTATTCCATGGTGCATATGTACCACATCTTCTTTATCCAGTCTATCATTGATGGACATTTGGGTTGGTTTCAAGTATTTGCTGCTGTGAATAGGGTCACAATAAACATATGTGTTCATGTGTCTTTAGAGCAGCATGATTTATCATCCTTTGGGTATGTATTCAGTAATGGGATGGCTGAGTCAAATGTTATTTCTAGTTCTAGATCCTTGAGGGATCACCACACTGTCTTCCACAATTGTTGAACAAGTTTGCAGTCCCACCAGCAGTGTAAAAGTGTTCCTATTTCTCCATATCCTCTCCAGCACCTGTTGTTTCCTGACATTTTGAAAATCGCCATTCTAACTTGTGTGAGATGGTGTCTCATTGTGGTTTTGATTTGCATTTATCTGATGACCAGTGATGATGAGCATTTTTTCATGTGTCTGTTGGCTGCATAAAGGTCTGCTTTTGAGAACTGTCTGTTCATATCCTTCACCCACTTTTTGATGGGGTTGTTTGATGTTTTTCTTGTTAATTAGTTTAAGTTCTTTGTAGATTTTGGCTATTAGCCCTTAGTCAGATGGGTAGATCGCAAACATTTTCTGCCATTCTGTGGGTTGCCTGTTCACTCTGATGATAGCTTCTTTTGCTGTGCTCTTTAATTAGATCCCATTTGTCTATTTTGGCTTCTGTTGCCATCGTTTTTGGTGTTTTAGTCATGACGTCCTTGCCCTTGCCTATGTCCTGAATGGTATTGCCTCGGTTTTCTTCTAGGATTTTTATGGGTTTAGGTCTAACATTTATGTCTTTAATCCATCTTGAATTAATTTTTGTATAAGGTGTAAGGAAGGGATCCAGTTTCAGCTTTCTACATATGGCTAGCCAGTTTTCCCAGCACCATTTATTAAATAGGGAATCTTTTCCCCATTTCTTGTTTTTATCAGGTTTGTCAAAGTTCAGATGGTTGTAGATGTGTGGTGTTATTTCTGAGGCCTCTGTTCTGTTCCATGGGTCTATATCTCTGTTTTGGTACCAATACTGTGCTGTTTTGGTTACTGTAGCCTTGTAGTATACTTTGAAGTCAGGTAGTGTGATGCCGCCAGCTTTGTTCTTTTTGCTTAGGATTGTCTTGGCAATGTGGGATCTTTTTTGGTTCCATATGAACTTTAAAGTGGTTTTTTTTCCAATTCTGTGAAGAAAGTAATTGGTAGCTTAATGGGGATGGCATTGAATCTATAAATTACCTTGGGCAGTATGGTCATTTTCACGATATTGATTCTTCTTATCCATGAGCATGGAATATTCTTCTATTCGTTTGTGTCCTCTTTTATTTTGTTGAGCAGTGGTTTGTAGTCCTCTCTGAAGAAGTCCTTTACATTGCTTATAAGTTGGCTTCCTAGGTATTTTATTCTCTTTGAAGCAATTGTGAATGGGTGTTCACTCATGATTTGGCTCTCTGTCCCTTATTGGTGTATAGGAATGCTTGTGATTTTTGCATATTGATTTTGTATTCTAAGACTTCGTTGAAGTTGCTTATCAGCTTAAGATTTGGGGTTGAGGCGATAGGGTTTTCTAAATATACAGTCATATTGTCTGCAAACAGGGACAATTTGACTTCCTCTTTTCCTTATTGAATACCCTTTATTTCTTTCTTTTGCTTGATTGTCCTGGCCAGAACTTCCAACACTATGTTGAACAGGAGTGGTGAGAGAGGGCATCCCTGTCTTGTGCCAGTTTTCAAAGGGAATGCTTCCAGTTTTTGCCCACTCAGTGTGATATTGGCTGTGGGTTTGTCATAAATAGCTCTTATTATTTTGAGATACGTCCCATCAATACCTAGTTTATTAAGAGTTTTTAGCATGAAGGGCTGTTGAATTTTGTCAAAGGCCTTTTCTGCAACTATTGAGATAATCATGTGGTCTTTGTCTTTGGTTCTGTTTATGTGATGAATTACCTTTATTGATTTGCATATGTTAAACCAGCCTTGCATCCCAGTGATGAAGCTGATTTGATTGTTGTGGATAAGTTTTTTGATGTGCTGCTGGATTCAGTTTGCCAGTATTTTATTGAGAATTTTTGCATCAATATTCATCAGGGATATTGGCCTAAAATTCTCTTTTTTTTGTTGTGTCTCTGCCAGGCTTTGGTATGAGTATGATGCTGGCCTCATAAAATGAGTTAGAGAAGAGTACCTCTTTTTCTGTTGATTGGAATAGTTTCAGAAGGAATGGTACCAGCTCCTCTTTGTACCTCTGGTAGAATTCATCTGTGAATCCATCTGGTCCTGGACTTTTTTTAGTTGGTAGGCTATTAATGATTGCCTCAATTTCAGAGCCTATTATTGGTCTCTGCAGGGATTCAACTTCTTCCTGGTTTAGTCTTGGGAGGGTGTATGTGTCCAGGAATTTATCCATTTCTTCTAGATTTTCTAGATTATTTGCATAGAGATGTTTATAGTATTCTCTGATGATAGTTTGTATATCTATGGGATCAGTGGTGATATCCCCTTTATCATTTTTTATTGCATCTATTTAATTCTTCTCTCTTTTCTTCTTTATTAGTCTTGCTAGTGGTCTATATATTTTGTTGATCTTTTCAAAAACCAGCTCCTGGGTTCATTGATTTTTTGAAGGGTTTTTGTGTCTCTATCTCCTTCAGTTCCGCTCTGATCATAGTTAATTTTTGCCTTCTGCTAGCTTTGGAATTTGTTTGCCCTTGCTTGTCTAGTCCTTTTAATTGTGATGTTAGGGTGTCAGTTTCAGATCTTTCCTGCTTTATCTTGTGGGTATTTAATGCTATAAATTTCCCTCTACAAATTGCTTTAAATGTGTCCCAGAGATTCTGGTATGTTGTGTCTTTGTTCTCATTGGTTTCAAAGCACATCTTTATTTCTGCCCTCATTTTGTTATGTACCCAGTAGTCATTCAGGAGCAGATTGCTCAGTTTCCATGTAGTCATCTGATTTTGAGTGAATTTCTTAATCCTGAGTTCTAATTTGATTGCACTGTGGTCTGAGAGACAGTTTTTTTTTTTTTTTTTTTTTTTTTTGGAGTGTGGTTGTTTCAATACAGTTCTTGCCAAGCAATATCAAAGTTGTCCATGTTCTCCAAGTTTGTCATATTTTTTATAGACAATATTAAAATTTTTAAAGTATGTGTTGAGAAAGAGACCAGTCACACCTCTGGGGATTTAAAAATGAGAAGCCACATAAATTCTCTTCCTTAAAAAACAGCCATTTCAAAAGATTTTCTTTAATATCATAAAATGTTTTCATGGACAAGTGAGCTAGTAAACACACATGCACCAATGTGCCTTTTGACAAGAGTACCCCCTACCCCAACTCCCACACCAAAGTGGACACGAGATTGGAGAAATGAATACAGCAGATGGAACAGATAGAAGAAAAAAAAATCATAAAAAGGATAGAATATAACTTTGTGCTTGGTTATTTTCCTATGTCACAACAAAACATGACATTTCTGTGCAAATAGTTAATCTTTCCTCTTTTTTTCCATTTGGTGGAGAAAAAATACTTTTTCTATAATAAGATATGTAGTTTTTTGGTTTTTAACATGACTTTTTTTTTTTTCTTTTTTGCAGAAAATAATTTTGTAAACTGTCACTTCCCAGACAGGGAGGCTCGATGCCACGTGAGCCCCAGCTCACCTGATGGAGTCTGGGAGCTGAAACAAAACCTAGGCAGGAGATGGGTGATCGTGGACGTGCAAGGCAGGGTATGGCACACGGGACGAGGGCGGCTGGGTGGAGTGAATTAGAGGTCACTCTCACCACATAGCACTGTGGGGAAGGACATGTAGTCCAGAGCACCTAGCATGGAATTGGAGCTGGTGTTGGGGACCATCTGTGCCATGCAGTACTCTGCCTGGTCAGGAGGCAGCTCATGGTGCAGCTCGTACAGAGTAATGTAGTCCTTGTCCCCAGCCAGGATCTTGAAGGAAGCCATGACTTGGTCTGCTGTAGCTGTATCGGCTGTCTCATAGGACATGAAGTTGATGAAGGCCTGGAATGTCACTACCCCCAGCCAGTTGGGATCCACAATGCTCATGATGCAGGCAAATTCTGCTTATCCCTAGGGGTCATTGCCAATATCATAACCCAAGCCAATGAGGCAGGCTTTGAACTCCTCAGGACCCAGTGTGCAGAGTGATCCCAATCAACGTGGTTGAAGGAGATCTGGAACTCATTCATCTGCTCCTGGCTGATGCCCTTGGCATCTCAGGTCAGGATCTGGTTCTCCGCCTCATTGATGGTCCTGGCGATGGTGGTGAGCAGCTACTTCCAGCCCACACGGATGTGCTCCATGATGCAGTTGGTGTGCTTGTTGCCAAAGATGAGTGCCTCCTGGATGAGCTGGTGGTCGCCCTCCAGCTGATCAATCTTTGGCTTATAGCTGATGATGCTCTTCTCATACTGCCGCAGGTGGCTGAGCTGGTCCTCCAGGGTCCTGTGCATCTCAATGGAGATCCTCCTGATCTGAGAGACAGTTTTTTTGTGATTTCTGTTCTTTTACATTTCCTGAGGAGTCTTTACTTCCAACTATATGGTCAGTTTTGGAATAAGTGTGATGTAGTGCTGAGAAGAATGTATATTTTGTTGATTTGGGGTGGAGAGTTCTATAGATGTCTATTTGGTCTGCTTAGTGCAGAGTTGAGTTGAAGTCCTGGATATCCTTGTTAACCTTCTGTCTTGTTGATCTGTCTAACATTGACAGTGGGGTGTTAAAGTCTCCTATTATTATTGTGTGGAGTCTAAGTTTCTTTGAAGATTGCTAAGGACTTGTTTTATGAATCTGGGTGCTCCTGTATTGGGTGCACATGTATTTAGGATAGTTAGCTCTTCTTGTTGAATTGATCCCTTTACTATTACATAATGTCCTTCTTTGTCAATTTTGATCTTTGTTTGTTTAAAATCTGTTTTTTTTTCAGAGACTAGGATTGCAACCCCTGCTTTCCTTTGTTTTCCATTTGCTTGGTAGATCTTCCTCCATCCTTTTATTTTGGGCCTATGTGTGTCTCTGCACGTGAGATGGGTCTCCTGAATACAGCACACTGATGGGTCTTGACTCTTTGTCTAGTTTACCAGTCTGTGTCTTTTAATTGGGGGCATTTAGCCCATTTATATTTAAGGTTAATATTGTTATGTGTGAACTTGATCCTGTCATTATGATATTAGCTGGTTATTTTGCCCATTAGTTGATGTAGTTTCTTCCTAGCATCGATGGTCTTTACAATTTGGCATGTTTTTGCACTGGCTGGTACCGGTTGTTCCTTTCCATGTTTAGTGCTGCCTTTAGGAGCTCTTGTAAGGCAGGCCTGGTGTTGACAAAATCTCTCAGCATTTGCTTGTCTGTAAAGAATTTCATTTCTCCTTCACTTATGAAGCTTAGTTTGGATGGATATGAAGTTCTGGATTGAAAATTCTTTTTTTTTTTTTTTTTTTAAGAATGTTGAATATTGGCCTCCACTCTCTTCTGGCTTGTAGAGTTTCTACCAAGAGATCTGCTGTTAGTCTGATGGACTTCCTTTGTGGATAACCAGACCTTTCTTTCTGGCTGCCTTAACATTTTTTCCTTCATTTCAACCTTGATGAATCTGACAGTTATGTGTCTTGGGGTTGCTCTTCTCGAGAAGTATCTTTGTGGTGTTCTCTGTATTTCCTGAATTTGAATGTTGGCCTTGCTAGGTTGTGGAAGTTCTCTTGGATAATATCCTGAAAAGTGTTTTCAAACTTGGTTCCATTCTCCCTGTCACTTTCAGGTACACCAATCAAACGTAGATTTGGTCTTTTCACATACTCCCATATTCTTGGAGGCTTTGTTCATTTCTTTTTACTCTTTTTTCTCTAAACTTCTCTTCTCCCTTCATTTCATTCATTTGGTCTTCAATAACTGATACCCTTTCTTCCACTTGATCAAATCAGCTACTGAAGCTTATGCATGCATCACGTAGTTCTCGTGCCATGGTTTTCAGCTCCATCAGGTCATTTAAGGTCTTCTCTATGCTGTTTATTCTAGTTAGCCATTTGTCTAATCTTCTTTCAAGGTTTTTAACTTCCTTGCAATGGGTTCAAACATCCTCCTTTAGCTTGGAGAAGTTTGTTATTACTGACCTTCTGAAGCCTACTTCTGTTATCTTGTCAAATTCATTCTCCATCCAGCTTTGTTCTGTTGCTGGCGAGGAGCTGTGATCCTTTGGAGGAGAAGAGGCACTCTGGTTTTTAGAACTTTCAGTTTTTCTGCTCTAGTTTCTCGCCATCTTTGTGGTTTTATCTACCTTTGGTCTTTGATAATGGTGACCTATAGATGGGGTTTTGGTGTGGATGTCCTTTTTGTTCATGTTGATGCTATTCTTTTCTGTTTGCTAGTTTTCCTTCCAACAGTCAATACCCTCAGCTGCAGGTCTGTTGGAGTTTGCTGGAGGTCTACTCCAGACCATGTTTACCTGGGTATCACCAGCAGAGGCTGCAGAATGGCAAGTATTGCAGAAGAGCAAATATTGCTGCCTGATCCTTCCTCTGGAAGCTTCATCTCACAGGGGCACCTGGATGTATGAGGTGTCAGTCAGCCCCTACTGGGCAGTGTCTCCCAGTTAGGCTACACAGGAGTCAGGGAACCACTTCAGGAGGCAGTCTGTCTGCTTCTAGAGCTCAAACTCCATGCTGGAAGAACCACTGCTCTCTACAGAGCTGTCAGACAGGGATGTTTAAGTCTGCAGAAGTTTCTGCTGCCTTTTTTTTCAGCTGTAACCTGCCCCTAGAGGTGGAGTCTACAGAGGCAGGCAGGCCTCATTGCACTGCGTTGCGATCCACCCAGTTTGAGCTTCCCGGCCACTCCTTTTACCTACTCAAGCCTCAGCAATTGCAGACGCCCCTCACCCAGCCAGGCTGGCACCTCACAGTTGGATCTTGCACTGTTGCACTAGCAGTGAGAAAGGCTCCGTAAATGTGGGACCTGCCGAGCCAGGTGCGGGATATAATCTCCTGGTGTGCCGTTTGCTTAGACCTTTTGAAAAGCACAGTATTAGGGCGGGAGTGTCCAGATTTTCCAGATACCATCTGACACGGCTTCCCATGGCTAGGAAAGGGAAATCCCCTGGCCTCTTACACTTCCCGGGTAAGGCGATGCCCCGCCCTGCTTCGGTCACCTTCCACGGTCTGCACCCACTGTCCAATCTGTCCCAGTGAGATGACCCAGGTACCTCAGTTGGAAATGCAGAAATCACCCATATTCTGCATCGATCATTCTGGGGGCTGCAGACTGGAGCTATTCCTATTCAGCCATCTTGGAACAATTCCCAACTATTTTTTTAATAAGCTTACAAGTGTTAGGCCATATTTCGTCTACTCACCTTCCCAAACGCTACTGCTGTTTTGTCCTTCATTTTGCTGTAGCCAGTGCCTGCCTGCCTTCTTTCCTTCCTTCTTCCCTTCCTTCTTCTCTCCCCTTCTTCCCTCCCCACCCTTTTCTTCCCTTCCCCTCCCCTTCCCTTCCTTTTTTATCTCTCTCTGTTTCACTTGTTTTTTGGGACAGGCTTCTTGTCTTCCAGGCTGAGTGCAGCCATGGTGCAATCCTGGCTCACTGCAGCCTTAACTTCCTGGATTCAAGTAATCCTTCTGCCTCAGCCTTTCAAGTAGTTGGGACTACCAGTGTGCCACTGAACCCAATTAATTCTTAATTTTTTTTTTTTTTTTTTTTGTAGAAACAGGGTCTCACTATGTTGGGCAGGCTGGTCCTTAGCTCTTGCTGTGCCTCTTTTCTGTGTGCAAACACAATGTATTATTTCTCCTTTCAACCTTTTCCCTAAAGGCTCCTGCCTCCTATAACTGGTTTCTTCTCCTCATTCACATTTCAGAATAGAGGTCGATTCCTCCAAGGTCTCTTTTACCAATTTTAAAGGGAATTTAAGGCCTTAATCTTGGTTTCTCTCCATTCTCTATCTTTCACAACATTTTTTGTAATCAATAATCTTCTTGTTTAATGATAAGGGAACTCATTTATGCTCTGTTAATCTCAGTAGAATTTAAAGGCAATCAACACTTACTCATTGCTGTTGCTCAGCTGTGGGCACAAAGAAAATGTTCAACTCATATTTGCTGAAAAAAACATATTTACATGATATTATTCAAGCCTACCATGTGTATGTTTGTGATGGGATAGAAAGCTTGCCATATTTACATTTGGGGTGGGATAAGAGAGCTTTAGGTGCCTGGTAGTGTGGTGCTGCCATAGTCACTTCACTGATAGTCTCACACACTTACTCAAAAAAATACAGAGCCTTTTCACAAGATGATGAAGAAAGAAGCTCCTGAAGCCTCCTAAAGCCAAAGTGAAAGCAATGGCTTTGAAGCTCAAGAAAGCAGTGCTGAAAGGAGTCTACAGCCACAAAAACAAAGAGGATCTGCACATCACCCACCTTCCAGCGGCCCAAGGTACTGCAGCTCCAGAGGCAGCTCAAATATCCTTGGAACATCACCCTCAAGAGAAAGAAACTTGACCACTATGTCGTTATCAAGTTGCTACTGACCACTGAATCAAGCATAAAGAAAATAAAAGATAATGCACTTGTATTCATTGTGGATTTTAAGTCCAAAAAGCACCAGATTAAGCAGGCTGTGAAGAAGCTCTATGACACTGATGTGGCCAAGGTCAACACCCTGTTTGGGCCTGATGGACAGAAGGAGGCATGTGTTTGACTGACTCTTGATTACAATGCTTTGGATATTGCCAACACAATTGGAATCATTTGTATTGAATACAGCTGGCTAATTCTAAATATATATATCTTTTCACCAGAAAACTAAAACATAAATAGGAGAACTGTTGGCCATAGATTTGTCTTTCAAATGACACTTTCAACTTGGTCATGCTTGATTAGAGAAAGGTATGTAATCAGGCTGGGCTAAACAGTTTATTTCTTTTGAGAATTTGCAGTGAGACAGAAATGTGATGTTAGAACCTGAGACACATTAATAATGACACTTCAGATTTAAGGATTACAATACCCTATTGCTAATGTAATGGTGGTTTACTTCATTTTTGAAGCCTTCCTGTTTTCATTTATCTTGGATTTTTTTCCCACTCTCTTTAATATGTTTCAATAAAATTTATTTTTTTCTGAAAGTTATGTTGAAGTGGGTTTATGTTGCTTTAAAATAAGAAAGTCCTACAAAAAACAAAAAGCATTAGAAAACCTTTCTATAAAATTTCTATTTAAGTCTTTATATGTAGAAGGTTTGAAGAGAAAATAGATTCACTCGCTAGTGCGAAGAAGCTAAGATATCTTAATATTCATAAATATTCAATATTGCTTTGAATATATCAAGTTATACAGGAATACAATTATCAATGGAAGTAAGCTAAATGGATTTATAAATGTATCTGTACTACATTTGGAAGTATTCTAGGTTAATTCTTTTAGTTTGATGGTACTTACTTTTTTGAATTTTGTATTAATCATTTAAAAATGCTGCCAATGCTATTTCATTTGGGAGTTGTTGCTAAGGAATATGGGAATCTAAAAATATGGACAGACTGAAGAAAATTAGATTAACTTTTACAAATACAAGTTAATATGTCTGGGGCATTATAATGTGAAACAGATTACATGAGAGGGAATTGTTTGGAAAACAGTAATGCCAAAAAATTTCCCTCAAGGATGATATGTAATAGGATCTTTTATATACAAACACATTATAATATTGTACCAACTACATCCATTAGTTGGAGGAATAGCAAGAGAAATTATATCATGGAGTGCAAAGCTATGGATCACTTTTATGAAATGAGCAAGTAAATGTAAGTAATAATGAGAATGTTACTTATTTGAATTTATATGGCATATCCATCTGAATTGACTATATAACTACATAGTAATATATATTGTCTTATCTTCATTATAAAATTGTGATTAATATCATTGATAAGTAGGGAAAATGAGTCATAAAGTAAAAGCTCAAATGTGACCTTGATGTACTAAGGAAGTTCTCTTAACTATATTGCCCCCAATGACAATAGAGCCAATGCCTCCAAATGATAAAGGCACGATGGAAACAAAAAGATAATTAATAATAACAAAATCACATGATCGCCATTTATTGGTCCATTATATATAATCAAGAATTTCAGTAAAAATTATAATCTAAATTGTACCTTACCTGAGGTTTACTTTACATGAATGAGCCCTTTCTTACTTGCATAGAATATTTAAGAATACTTATTAGAATAAAAAAACACATAATACAAATAAAATATTAAGATGGCTTAAATATAGTAGATCAGATTGAATAGTGAAAGCAAGGATAAAATTGCATTAAGTTACTAAAGTAGTAAGAGGAAACTTGTAATAAGGAAATCTTTACCAGTAGAAACCTGATGCTTTGTGTGTAGAGATATGAGTGAATATGAACCATGAATCTAATTTATAAATGGTGGACAGGAGAAATTAATTTATTTTAAATAATTGGAAATGTTCTTTCTTCTTGAAAAGTAGCAGTTTGAATGTGAGCTATAGAATTTGAGTGTTAAATATGACTTCTAACAATTTAGTGCTTTGCAGCTACAAACATTAGGAAGCATTTCTGAAATGTAGACAGACATTAACATGTACCTCTTTGTTTCTCATCCTATGATATAGGATATGACTATTTCCATGTCTGTTACCCATTTGTGAGCCCAGGTGTCTAATTTTCTCTAGTATCTTAGAGAAAATGTCTTGGCACAGAATAGCCTCCAATAATTGCTGTTATCACAAATAAACATCACTTTGTTCCTTCTTATCTAATTTTATGTTACCATGTATATTGATTCTTTAGTACTATTTTTTCAATTAATTGCAAGTTTACAGAGACATTTTTCACCAAAAGTATAACACTAAAAGTATTTCCATATATACATATATATATTATTTAAATTCCTCCATCCATTTTTTAAATTTATTTTGTTGCTGGACTAAAGTTTTCATTTATTTTGTTTTCATAACTGATAGTATGAAACAGGTGATACTTCCAAAATCAGTTGACTGACCCATTCCCTTTAAATCTTATCATAGTAAGGTAAAAGAGGAAGTGACAGATAAGGAGAAATGATATAACTGTTTTTTTAAGCATATGAAATTTATTGTTCCTTTTCTTACATATGACTTTCTGTGAATGTTTCCATAGATTTTTAGATTCCAACTTACTCTTTATTTATATTTTACATTTTTTACATTTTAGCAATAATGACCTTTAATTAAGAGAAAAAAATTCCATGAAATTTTTAAGTAAATAAAATAGTCATGTAGAAGTATACAGTATTACATTTTTTAAGGGTCTCACTTTAGGAATCGGCTATGGGTAACATGACTGTGAAATCTATCATCCAAAGAGGGATGATTTTGAGAGTAAAAGATGTTATAAATTTTGTAATTTTAAACCTCAGTAGTTCCACTGGGGAAATGAAAATATTTGGTCACTCTTGCTTTAGGGGATGGCCTTGACTTTGCAAGCTGAGAGGACTCAGAGATTAATTTAAAAGGCAGTGATATATTTAGGCTTTGTGTTCCACCCAAATCTCATCTTGGATTGTAATCCCCATAACCTCCATGATTCCCACATGTCAAGGGAGAGACAAAATGGAGGTAGTTGAATTATGGGGGTGGTTTTCCTCTTTGCTTGGCAATTCTCCTCCCTGCTGCCATGTGAAGAAGATACCTTGCTTCCCTTTTGACTTCTACCATGTTTGTAAGTTTTCTGAAGCCTCCTGAGCCATGATGAATTGTGTCAACTAACCCCCAACTTTTTTTAAAAAAATAAACTACCCAGTCTTGGGCAGTTCTTTATAGCAGTATGAAAACAGACCAATATGGTAAATTGCTACAAAGATACCCAAAAATGTGGAAACAACTTTGGAAATAGGTAACAGGCAGAAGTTGGAAGAGTTGGAGGGCTCAGAAGAAGACAGGAAATTGTGGGAAAGTTTGGAGCTGCCTAGAGACTTGTCGAATGGCTTTGACTAAAATGCTGATAGTTATGTGGACAATAAAGTCAAGGCTGAAGTGGTCTCAGATGAAGATGAGGAACTTGTTGGGAACTGGAATAAAGGTGACTCTTGCTATGTTTTAACAAATAAATAGGCAGCATTTTGCCCCTGCCCTAGAGATCTGTGGAACATTGAAGTTGAGAGAGGTGATCTAGGGTATCTGGTGGAAGAAATTTCTAAGCAGCAAACTGTTCAAGAATCGACTTGGATACTCTTAAAAGAATTCAGTTTTATGCATTCACAAAGATATGGTTTGGAATCAGAACTTATGTTTAAAAGGGAAGCAGAGCTTAAAAGTTCAGAAAATTTGCAGCCTGACTTTGCAATAGAAAAGAGGAGAAATTCCTCAATAGAAAAGAGGAGAAATAGAAAAGAGGAGAAATTTTCTGAGAAGAAATTCAAGCTGACTGAAGACATTTGCATAAGCAATGATAAGCCTGATGTTAATTGCCAAGACAATAGGGAAAGTGTCCCCAGGGAATATTGGAGGTCTTCACAGCAGCCCCTTCCATCATGGAGCTGGAGGCCTAGGAGGAAAAAATGGTTTCATGAGCTGGTGCCAGAGACTTGCTGCCTTGTGAAGTCTCAGGACTGTACTGTGTCCCAGTCATGGCTAAAGGGGGCCAAAATGCAGCCTAGGCCCTTTCTTCAGAGAGTGCAAGCACCAAGCCTTGGTGGTTTCCATACGGTGTTGTACGTGCAGGTACAGAGAAGTCAAGAATTGAGGTTTGACAAACTCCACCTGGATTTCAGAGGATGTTTGGAAATGCCTAGATGTCCAGGCAGAAGTTTGATATAGGAGTGGAGCCCTCATGAAGAACTTCTGCTAGGGTAATGCGGAAGGGAAATGTGGGATCTGCTTTCCTGTACAGAGTCCCAGCTGGGGTATGGCCTAGTGGAACAGTAGAAAGAAGGTCAGGCCACCATCCTCCAGATCCTATAATAGTAGATCCATTGACAGCTTGCACTGTTAACCTGGAAAAGCTGCAATGGGAGCCCATGAAAGCAGCTGAGAAGTGGGCTGTACTCTGCAAAGCCACAGAAGTGGAGATGCCCAAGGTCATGGGACACCACCTTTGGCATCAGCATGACCTGCATGGGTGACATGGAGACAGAGAAGATCATTTTGGAGCTTTAAGATTTGACTGCCCTACTGGATTTCAGACTGGCATGGGGGCTGTAGCCCCTTTGTTTTGGCCAATTTCCCCCGTTTGGCATAGGTGTATTTACTAAATGCCTTTTTCCCCCATTGTAGTTAGGAATCAACTAACTTGCTTTTAATTTTTCAGGATCATAGGTAGAAGGGACTTGTCTTGTCTCAGATGAGTTGGGACTTGGACTTTTGGGTTAATGCTGGGATGAATTAAGTCTTTGGGGGATTGCTGGGAAGGTTTGATATGATGATTAGTTTTGAAATATGAAAGGTACTATTGCAAAATCTACCTTAGTTGCCACATATTCAAAGATTTCATTGACCTATTTCTCTAGTCTTGTCAGTAGTCCATGTGAGTCACATGTCCATGCCTAATTTCTTCTAATTTCTTTTTCTTTTCTTTTTCTTTTCCTTTTCTTTTCTTTTTTTTTCTTTTTTTTTTTTTTTTTGATGGAGTCTTGCTTTATCATCAGGCTAGAGTGCAGTGGTGCAATGTTGACTCACTGTGACCTCTGACTCCCTGGTTCAAGTGATTCTCCTGCCTCAGCCTCCTGAGTAGCTGGGATTACAGGCACACACCACCATGCCCAGCTAATTTTTGTATTTTTAGTAGAGACAGTGTTTCGCCATGTTGGCCAGGATGGTCTTGATCTCCTGACCTTGTGATCCACCCACCTTGGCCTCCCAAAGTGCTGGGATTACAGGCATGAGCCACCACACCCAGCCGCCTAATTTCAGTTGGATGGGGAAGGGCGTATGTTCCATATGCCTGGAAGGTGGAGCAGTAGAAACATTAGAAAAGGGTATGACTGACTAACACAATGGGTTTGGGAGAGAGAGGAGATAAACTCATATGTTCATCTATCATATCTCACCAATCAATCTATCAATCTATCAAAGTTACATGAATGATTAATATACATAGTATTACATATGGAAAAAACTAATTTTATTCAAGCTTATGTAATCAAAAATGTTACGAAACAGGTAACAATTTATTAAATACTATCAAATAACTTCTCATCTTCATCCCCTTGGCTCATTATCTGCTGCTCTTAACTCTAAATAAATATAACCTCTTTATGGGGTAGTCCAGCAGCCTGGAAACTAGATGAACAACACAGTATCTCTTTCACAGTCACAGTACTCTTTTCAAATTCACATATGACTATATAACTTTGTGGCATAAATCCATTTAGTGGCTTACCAATATTTTAGGACTGAGAACAATGCCCCGTATGGATTGTCCTTTGCTTACATTTCAGCTTCTTATCTTATAACTCACTTCTTTTTTCTGTGGCCTTCTTTTTCTTAAAAATGTCACACTCTCTCATAACACAGAGTATTTCTGTGTGTGGTTTAAAAGCTCTGACCTCTTTGCTCAGTTAACTCCTCTTCATCTTTGAGACTTTAAGTAAAGGGTTGCTTCCTCAGGTTTTTTCATTTGAACCCCTGACCCCAGTCTAGGTCCGATTTCATCATATGTCTACACAGATTGTGTGTGTGTGTGTGTGTTATGCTTTTCCTTACATTGTGCCATTATATGATTAATATATTTTTCACACAGTAGATAGTACTCTATGCGAATGGAACAGTAGATATTTATCGTTAATCTACTCCAGTCTATAAGATGTTGCTTAACATACAGTAGTATTCAATAATATTTTCTTAAGTGATTAAACCAGAAAGAATGTATATTTAGAAGTTTATTATTATGCTCTCTCTGGTAGTGAATTATATCCAGGAATAAAGAAATAAAAGTAAGCATAGTATAAAATGTAAAATATTTTATCAGTTCACTATTAAAATTTGAAAAAAGTTTTGCAATTTTATTCTTTCATCATCTTATTGTCATCTGTTATATATTATTTTTATACAGTCAAAATAAACAAGATACCTTTTAAGTTAAAAATCATGATTGCATGATTTCCAGGGTATGTGACTATAATTTCTTAGACAAAATAATTTTTATATTACCTTGAAATACTTTATTAACTGATTGATCAGTTTGTATATATAGTGTACCAAAAGTAGTTGGAATTGAAATTACTGTCTTTTTATATGGACTCAGAGTACTTTCTTGACATGAATCACAGAAAGTTCAGAAATGATTTTGGTCTTCAAAGTGGCTGCCTTGGTGGGATGAAAAAAGTGAAATTATGAGAAAAGTTTAAGTTTTATTGTCTTCTTTTCATTACAAATCAGTTTGTGTATTTCCTTCCTTTTTTTTTCTTTTTTTTTTTTTGAGTGAGGGTCTCATGCTGTTGCCCAGGCTGGAGTGCAGTACCATGATAATGGCTTACTGCAGCCTTAAACTCCTGGGTTGAAGCGATCCTCTCTCCTCAGCCTCCTGAGTAGCTGGGACTAGGGTGTGTGCTATCACACCCAGCTGAGGTGTTTTGTTTTGTTTTGTTTCTGTTTTTTTTTTTTTTTTTTTTTTTTTACACTTTTTGCAGAGATGGGGTCTTACTATGTTCCCTAGGCTGATCTTAAACTCTGGGCCTCAAGTGATAATCCTACCTTAGCCTCCCAAAGTATTGGGATTACAGGCATGAGCCACTGTACTTGACCAGCTTCCTTATTTATATTCCCATTGCCTCATTAGTTTAAACGTAATAAAGTTTAACTTTCTTTTTGATATAAGGGAATTCCTGCAGAATAAAGAGTAATATGGTGTTTTTTAAAAACAAAAACCAAAAAAAACCAAAAAACAAAACTAATTTCCTTTAAAGTCCAAAACATTACAACACCATTCATTTGTTTTGTATCATAACATAGATTATTTTTATGGAAACTGAATTGTATGTGAAAAATAAATAGAGTGGCTATCAGTAAGATTAGAGCTGTGCAGTTTTCAAATTTGGTTGCAAAATATGTTACTTATTTGAAAAACGTGTCGTTTCTGTAATGAGTTCATCTCAGTACAAGGTGTCAGGTGAGTAGCTCTAGAGTGTGAAGTTCTGTTTGTTCACCTAGTTTGCATTTTATTTTGGCCTTCAAAAGCAGACCGAAGTGATATATGCACATTATGATTCCATGGTTTTGGTATCTCTGACACTTCTCCTTATACACGCTTCTCAAGAATAAAAAGATAACAGGAAAGAAAAAAGTCTTTTCATTATGGCACTGTTAGTAACACTACAAATACTGTGGGGAAAATGAAAAAATAACAAAATAAAAAATCTGGACTTCTCACACAAAGCCCTTATTTCCCAGACATTTACATTTTCTTCTGCTTCTCCTAGAGATAACAGATGGCAGTGTGGTGATTTGGGATGCTAATTAGGCTGCTGTGTTTTTCAGCTAACCTTAGGTAGACACAGTCCTTTGAGGGCTGATTATTACTATGCCATTTTAAAATGCTAGAAGATAACCATTAAACACCTTTTAGTAATGAACTTTTTATAAACAATAAAACTATGATTAGCTCTAATATAATAAAAAACTGTATAGCAGCAAGTCAGTAATTAAATGCACTGTGGCATTTTAAAAGAATAATTTCAAGTTTTAACTGAACTCAAGAATTAGTGAGCACACAACAAATGAAAACTGGTAGTATTTTTACGTGATTCATTGAATTCACTATAATACGGTAATACAAAGGGAACTTCTATGGAAGTAAACAAATTATCCATGCGTAGAGTTAACAGATGGGAAAATTGAGTCTAACTCGATCACCTTGAATAAAACATTGAAAATTGGAGGAAAGTAAATAAACATTATCTTTGGAAGGTATGCTAGGAAAGAACTATGTTTAGATTCATGAACAGATAGTGATATTCTATACGAAGAAACATTTTTATCCAACTGGAGTGCACATATTTTTAAACTATTGCCAGAATTAGAAATGATACTGTTAAAATATGCCCCTGGCTAATAGCAAAATGGACTCCCTATGGATAACTGAGAGGCACAAAGTTAAAACAGAGGAAGGCAGCTATGCTCTGAGAGAGAGTTCACAGGCCACGGCTGGGTGAGGAAGCGTAGTCAAGTACTCTGTGCTCTCAGAAAGATGTAAAAATTTAAAGGACCTTCCTTTCTAAAATCAGCCAAATCAGTTTCTATTGTGAGTGTTAAGATAAACTGCAGGAGGATTTTGGGATCATGGCAGATGAGAGGCAGGACTAGATTGCAGCTTTGGACAGAGCAACATGCAGAGGCTTGCATTGTGAATTTTAGCTCCAGATCGACTGCAAAAACAAACCAGCAATCCTGAGAGGACCAACAACAGTCTCTCTGAAGGAAGCAGACTGCCCTTCAGGACCCAGGAGACACCCCAAATTCTGTGAGTGCCCCAACCTCGGAAGTGGGAAAAGGAGAGCTTCCTCTCTTGAACACACACCCCACTGGAGAAGTTGAAGTTCTGTTTGCAGGAGAAGTTTCCGACTTTACGTGGAGCTGAATCAAGTTAGAGAGCCAAGCCGAGTGAAACACAGGGGTAGAGGAAGTAGCAGAAAGGTCCTGGGAGCTCACTGGGTCCCCAGGCAGCCCATTCCTGCCTGACACCACAGGGATCTATCAGGAGGGTGGCCAGAGGAGCAGGGTGTAAAACTCCACAGGCAGAAGGAAATCTTTAGCTGAGCTTTGTAACAATTTGAACAGGGTGAGAAACCTCCTGACCAGAACTCTGGGGAGGGTGCAAATCTGGCTTACAGACTTCACAGGCAGGGGAAGAATTCAAGCCCTTTTCTTTCACAGCTGGGAAGCAGAAAGCCTCAGGCAAGTTTTCAAGCTTGTCTCACCCACTGCTGGAAACAGACTAGGGATGCTTGTGGGGGGCATGGTGGGAGTGAGACTGGCCTTTCAGTTTGCATGGGAACTGGGTGAGGCCAGTGACTGCTGGTTTTCCCCCACTTCCCTGACAACTTGAATGACTCAGCAGAGGCAGCCATAATCCTCCTGGGTACACAACTTCAGTGACCTGGGACTCTCACCCCCATCCCCCACAGTAGCCACAATAAGACCTGTCCAAGGAGTGTCTGAGCTCAGACACACCTAGCCCCTCCCGCACTTGATGGTCCTTCCGTATCCATCCTGGTAGTGGAAGACAGAGGCCATATAATCTTGGGAATTCTAGGACCCTGACCCCGCCAGTCCCTCTCCACACTACTACAGCTGATGCTTTCTGGTAAATGCCACCTCCTGGCAGGAGGCTAACCAACAAAAAAATAGAGCATTAAACCACCAAAGCTAAGGACCCTCACAGAGTCCATTGCACCCTCCACTACCTCCATCGGAACAGGCACTGGTATCCATGGCTGAGAGACCCATAGATGATTCACATCACAGGACTCTGTGCATACAATCCCCCGTACCAGCCTGGAGCTGGGTAGACTCGCTGGGTGGCTAGACCCAGAAGAGAGGCAACAATCACTGCAGTTTGGCTCACAGGAAGCCACATCCACAGGAAAAGGGGGAAAGTACTACATCAAGGGAACACCCCGTGGAACAAAAAAATCTGAACAGCAGCCTTCAGCCCTAGATCTTCCCTCTGACAGAGCCTACCCAAATGAGAAGAAACCGGAAAAACAATCCTATTAATATGACAAAGCAAAGCTCATCAACACCCGCCAAAAATCACACTAGTTCACAAGCAATGGATCCAAACCAAGAGGAAATTTCTGATTTACCTGAAAAAGAATTAAGGAGGTTAGTTATTAAACTAATCAGGAAGGGACCAGCAAAAGGTAAAACCCAATGCAAGGAAATCCAAAAAATGATACAAGAAGTAAAGGGAGAAGTATTCAAGGAAACAGATAGTTTAAAGAAAGAACAATAAAAATTTCAGGAAACTTTGGACACACTTTTAGAAATGTCAAATGCTCTGGAAAGTTTCAGCAATAGACTTGAACAACCAGAAGAATGAAATTCACAGCTTGAAGACAAGGTCTTTGAATTAACACAGTTCAACAAAGACAAAATAAAAAGAAGAAAATGTGAACAAATCTTTTAAGAAGTCTGGGATTATGTTAAATGATCAAACTTAAGAATAATCCATGTTCCTGTGGAAGAAGAGAATTCTAAAAGCTTGGAAAGCATATTGGGGGAAATAATCTAGGAAAACTTCCCTGGGCTTGCTAGAGACCTAAACATGCAAATACAAGAAGCACAAAGAACACCTGGGAAATTCATCACAAAAAGATCTTTACCTAGGCACATTGTCATCAGGTTATCCAAAGTTAAGATAAAGGAAATAATCTTGAGAGCTGTGAGATAGAAGCACCAGGTAACCTATAAAGGAAATCCTATTTCTCAGCAGAATCCCTACAAACTAGAAAGGATTGGGGCCCTATGTTCAGCCTCCTCAAACAAAACAAGTATCAGCCAAGAATTTTGTATTCAGTGAAACTAAGCATCATATGTGAAGGAAAGATACAGTCATTTTCAGAAAACAAATGCTGAGAGAATTACCAAGCCATCACTATAAGAACTGTTAAAGGGAGCTCTAAATCATGAAACAAATCCTGGAAACACATCAAAACAGAACCTCTTTAAAGCATAAATCACACAGACCCCATAAAACAAAAATACAAGTTAAAAAGCAAAAACAGAAAACAAACCAAAGTACTCAGGCAACAAAGAGCATAATGAATGCAACGGTATGCCACATTTCAGTGCTAACATTGAATGTAAATGGACTAAATGCTCCACTTAAAAGATAAAGGACTGCAGAATGGATAAGAACTCACCAACCAACTATCTGCTGCCTTCAGGAGACTCACCTAACACATAAGGACTCATATAAACTTAAGGTAATGAGGTGGAAAAAGGTGTTTCATGCAAATGGACACCAGAAGCAAGCAGGGGTAACTATTCTTATATCAGATGAAACAAATTTGAAAACAACAGCAGTTAGAAGACACAAAGAGGGGCATTATATAATGGTAAAAAGCCTTGTCCAACAGGAAAATATCACAATCCTAAACAAATATGCACCTAACATTGGAGATCCCAAATTTATAAAACAATTATTAATAGGCCTAAGAAATGAGACAGACAGCAACATAATAATAATGGGAGACTTCAGTACTCTATTGACAGCACCAGACAGGTCATCAAGGCAGAAAGTCAACAAAGAAACAATGGATTTAAACTATACTTTGGAACAAATAGATTTAACAGATATATACAGAACATTTCATCCAATACCCACAGAATACACATTCTATTCAATGGTGCATGAAATTTTCTCCAAGATAGACCATAGGATAGGCCATAAAGCAAGCCTCAATTAATTTAAGAAAATTGAAATTATATCCAGCACTCTCTCAGACCACAGTGGAATACAACTGGAAATCAATTCAAAAGGAACCTTCAAAACCACTCACATATATGGAAATTAAATAACCTGCTCCTGAATGAGTATTGAGTCAAAAAAAAAAAAAAAATCCAAATGGAAATTTAAAAAATTCTTCAAACTGAATGACAATAATGACACAACCTATCAAAACCTCTGGGATACAGCTAAGGCAATGCTAAGGGGAGATTTCATAGCCCTAAATACCTACATCAAAAAATCTGAAAGAGCACAAACAGGCAATCTAAAGTCACACCTCAAGGAACTAGAGAAACAAGAACAAACCAAACCCAAACCCAGCAAAAGAAAGGGCGTAACTAAGATCAGAGCAGAACTAAATGAAATTTAAACAAACAAACAAAAATGATACAAAAGATAAATGAAACAGAAAGCTGGTTCTTTGAAAGATAAATAAAATTGATTGACTCTTAACAAGATTAACCAAGAAAACAAGAGAGAAAATCCAAATAACCTCACTAAGAAATGAAACAGGAGATACTACAACTGACACCACTCAAATACAAAAGATCATTCAAGGCTACTGTGAACACCTTTGTGCACATAAACTAGAAAACCTGGAAGAGATAGATGAATTCCTGGAAAAATACAACCCTACTACCTTAAATCAAGAATAATTAGATACCCTGAGCAGACCAATAACAAGCACCAAGATTGACACAGTAAATAAAAAATTATGAACTGAAAAAATTCAAGACCAGATGGATTCACAGCAAAATTCTACCAGATATTCAAAGAATTGGTGCCAATCCTTTTGATACTATTCCACAAGATAGAGAAAGAGGGAACCCTCCCTGATTCATTTTATGAAGCCAGCGTCACCAAAACCAGGAAAGGACATAACCTAAAAATACAACTACAGACCAATATCCTTGATGAACATAGATGCTAAAATCCTTAACAAAATACTAGCTAATCAAATCCAACAACATATTAAAAAGAAAATCCATTATAATCAAGTGGGTTTTATAGCAGAGATTCAGGGATGGTTTAATATACACATGTCAATAATGTGATACACCACATAAACAGAATTAAAAACAAAAATCACACAATCATCTCAATAGAAGCAGAAAAAGCATTTGACAAAATCCAGCATCCCTTTGTGATTAAAACCCTCAGCAAAATCAGCATAAAAGGGACATGCCTTAATGTAATAGAAGCCATCTATGACAAACCCACAGCCAACATAACACCGAATGGGGAAAAGTTGAAAGCATTCCCTCTGAGAATAGAAACAAGACAAGGATGCCCACTCTCACCACTCCTCTTCAACATAGTACTGGAAGTCCTAGCCAGAGCAATCAGACAAGAGAAAGAAATAAAGGCATCCAAATTGGTAAAGAGGAAGTCAAACTGTCCCTGTTTGCTGATGATAGGATCCTTTACCTGGAAAACCCTAAGACTCATCCAGAAAGCTCCTAGAACTGATAAAATAATTCAGCAAAGTTTTCAGATACAAGTTCAATGTACACAAATCAGTACCTCTTCTAAACACCAGTAGCAACCAAGCAGAGAATTAAATCAAGAACTCAACCCCTTTTACAATAGCTGCAAAAAAAAGATTTAGGAATGTACCTAAAAAGGAGTCAAAAGGCCTTCACAAGGAAAACTGAAAACCTTGCTGGAAGAAATCATAGATGACACAAACAAATGGAAATACATCCCATACTTGTGGATGGGTAGAATCAATATTGCAAAAATGTCCATACTGCCAAAAGTAACATACAACATATGCAATTCCCATCAAAATATCACCAACATTCTTCACAGAATTATAAATAACAATCCTAAAATTTATATGGAACCTTAAAAGAGCCACAAGACTAAGCAAAAAGAACAAATCTGGAGGCATCACATTACCTGACTTCAAACTATGCTCTGAGACCATAGTCACCAAAACAGCATGATACTGGAATAAAAATAGGCACATAGACCAATGGAATAGTATATAGAACCCAGAAATAAACCCAGATACTTAACAACTAACTGATCTTTGACAAAGCAAACAAAAACATAAAGTGAGGAAAGGACACCCCTGTTAAGAAATGGTGCTGGGATAATTGGCTAGCCACATGTAGGAGAATGAAACTGGATCCTCACCTTTCATCTTATACAAAAATCAACTCAAGATGGATTAAAGACTTAAACCTAAGACCTGAAACTATAAAAACTCTAGAAGATAACAGTGAGAAAACCCTTCTAGACATGAGCTTAGGCAAGGATTTCATGACCAAGAGCCCAACAGCAAATGCAATTAAAAAAAGATAAATAGCTGAGACCTAATTAAATTAAAGAGCTTTTGCAAGGCAAAAGGAACAGTCATCAGAGTACACAGACAACTCACAGAGTGGGAGAAAATCTTCACAAGCTACACATCGGACAAATGACTAATATCCAGAATCTACAACGAACTCAAACAAATCAGTAAGAAAAAGAAATCCCATCCTAGTGGACTAAGAACATGAATGGACAATTTTCAAAGGAAGATATGCAAATGATCAACAAACATATGAAAGGAGGCTCAGCATCACTAATGGTGAGGGAAGTGCAAATCAAAACCACAATGAGGTAGCACCTTACTCCTGCAAGAATGGCCATAATCGAAACATCAAAAACAGTAGATGTTGGTGTGGATGCACTGATCAGGGAACATTTCGACACTGCTCGTGTGAGTGTAGACTAGTACAGCCGCTATGGAAAATAGTGTGGAGATTCCTTAGAGAACTAAAAGTTGAACTGCCATTTTATCCAGTGATCCTGTTGCTGGGTATCTACCCAGAGGAAATGAAGTCGTTATTTGAAAAAGATACTTGCACACGCATGATTATGGCAGCACAACTCACAACTGCAAAATCACAGAAGCAACCCAAATGCCCGTCAGTCAACAAGTGGATGAAGAAACTTTATATATATATCATATATATATCATATATATGCATCATATATATCACATATATGATGCATCATATATATATATATGCATCATATATATATATGATGGAATACTGCTCAGCCATAAAAAGGAATGAATTAATAGCATTTGCAGTGACCTGGATGAGATTGGAGACTATTATTCTAAATGTAGTAACTCAGGAATGGTAAATCAAGCATTGTATATTCTCACTGATACGGGGAAGCTAAGCTATGAGGACACAAAGACATAAGAATGATAATGATGGAGTTTAGGGACTTGGGGGCAAGAGTTGTTGGGGCAAGGGATAAAATACTACAAACATGGTGCAGTGTATATGGCTCAGGTGATGGGTGCACCAAAATCTCATAAATCACCACTAAGGAACTTATTCATGTAACCAAATACCACCTGTATCCTAATAACTTATAGAAAAATAAAAATTTTTAAAAAATGTAAAGGTGAATGGTAGTGGTGAGTATTACTTCCAATTATGGAGAATTCTGCGGTGGATAAAGACTAGTTAACTGAGTAAAAACGTCAAAAAAATGTAGAAAAAAATGTTCTCCATTACTCAAGAAGACGTTTCACTGCATGCTTCTGTAGATACAGTAATCATACTTAATTTTGATGGTTACTTGATGCATGTTAACTGATAATACTCATTTGGTTGAAGAACATGGAAGACTTGAAGCCCTAGGAGACCACCTTCTAAAGGGTCTTATTTTTTGGTATGGATGATCCATTAAATGTATTTTTTGAATCTCCTAATGTATTATTATAAATTTTGTCTTTCTAAATAAGGTAATCTCATATTCAAATTCTAAAGTTTAATATACTTAAACATAAATCCTTATCATTCTTAATGTGTTTTTATTACTAGCTCTATAAAGAAGACAGACAGTATAACATTTCTTTCTGACTATATGATTTTCAGTGTTGTGAAATATAGTAAATTTATTTAAGTAATTATTTCATAAATTATTGGTCATATGAAGAAATAGGTGTTTGTTGTTTACTTGAGATAATTCTGTAATTTATTATTTCTCACATTTAATTAGTTGCATAATTAATTTTAACTTGGGGGGCAAAACATGACAGATAACATGTGAATTGTTTTCTGTTTGACTTCACTTAAACTCATTTTATTCTCCTGTGCCATATACATGCTGAGATCTCAAGTAATATTTGAGAATGATTTCTTGTTGTTATTTCCCTGAAGTTAGGTTTCACTTGCTTGCTTTTGTAAAAACAAACTTTGCTAGTATTTTGGCAGAGCTATATGCTTTCTTTGACAATAATCTACTGTAATTTTCTTATTTTAAAAACCAACACCTTTATTTCTAATTTTATGCTCTAATACTTTATAAAGTAGTTTTTTTTCTCCAATGTAAATTTAATTTGGTTATTCCATTTTTCTATCTTGATTGTCTATTGAAAATATTTCAACTGACTACATCAACTTTTTAATTCTTTCAATAAGTAGAGGACTATTATACTTTATTTTAGCTTTTAATTCTAATGATCAATCTTTTGTAGTAAATCAAGTGATCAAATAAGATAAAACCACTAAGATTTTGCTGAATCTCTGTATAGCAACAGTACTGTTGCATATGTTTTCTTTCTATTCTCATTTTTTACCGACCCCAGAATTTAAGTTACCAGATTGAGATTCAGTACTCTGCCAATACCCCATGTTGAAAGAAGCTCTAAGAAGCTCTAAGAAGCAACAATGTGGAAGACTTGCTGATTTTTTCTCTAAATCTGTTACTGAAAAAAGAGATTATTACATTATAGGACATCTTTGGATAAGCTGATCTTTATGATTGTAGCCCAAGAAATACTTGACTTGAGCAACTGGCTTGTTTAATACTGGCTATTTGACCCTCTTTCCATTAGCTACCAGCAAATTTAGATGTGTAGTCCATCTCAACCAAACCTTTAGGAGCTTAACATGTATTATTTGTGTACTAATCTCATCCAGGCTTCATCTCAAATTCCCTACTTTGAATCTTGCTTCTTCATTCAGTTATTTTGTTGTCGTTTTAACTGTGGTAACATAAAATTTATGATCTTACTCAGTTTCAAGTGTACAGTTCAATAGTGTTAAGTGCATTTACGTTGTGCAGCCAATCTCCAATCTCACAAAACTAAAAGTCTATGTCCATTAAACAACAAATCCCCATTCCCCTTTCCTCCTGTCCCCTAGCAATCACCATTCTACTTCCTGTCTCTGTAAATTTAGCTATTCCAGGTACCTCATAAAAATAGAAACATACAGTATTTCTCTTTTTGTGTCTGACTTATTTCACTAAGTATAATGTCTGAAGTGCATCCATATTGTAGCATGTATCATAATGTCCTTGCTTTTTGGGGCCGGATAGTATTTCATTGCATGTTAGATACGATGTTTTGTTAATCCGTTCACCATCAGTGCAAACTTGCATTGCTTCCTCCTTTTGATTATTGTAAATATTGCTGCTTTGAACATGGGAGTACAAATATTTCTTTGAGACTCTTATTTTAATTATTTTAGGTATATACCCAGAGGTGGAATAGCTGGATCATGTAGTAGTTCTATTTTTAACTTTTTGAAGAACTTCCATACTTTGTTCCATAGTGGGTGCATCATTTTGCAGTCACATAAACAGTACACAAGCATTCTAATTTCTCTACATCCTTGCCAACACTCATTATTTCTGATTTTTTATAGTTGCTATTCTAATGGGTGTGAGAGAGTGTTTCGTTGTGATTTTGGTTTGAATTTCCCTGATTATTGGTGATGTTGGGCCTCTTTTCTTGGGTTTATTGGCCATTGGTATATCATCTTTGGAAAAATGTCAATTAAAGTTTTTGTCTATTAAAAAAATAAATAAATAAACTGCAGCCAGAACGTCTCCCCCTGCCACCAGCAATTAGTTAGTATAAAATAATCTCAAGTCTGCCATAAAATTTATTTTTCTGTCCAGGAGCAAGAGCATAGTGAAACAGTTAAAAGCAAATGTCCTGTAGTAGAACTCCCTTGTCCAAATCGTGTTCCTATCATTTATTATCCTTGTGAAACTGGGCAAGTTTTTAAACCCTCTTTAAATTCAGTTTTCTCAAGGTACCTAATAGGGCTTCTGTGAAAACTGAGAGAATTCACATTAAATATTTAGCACACAGCCTAGAACATGATAAATGATGCTTGATATCATTATTTTTTGCAAATGATGCTAGATATCATTATTGTCATCATTGCCTTTGTCAGGATTTGAGAGACATAAAATTATGTGTAAATATAGTACTAAATATAGATTAATACTAAATACAGATTAGGAAAAATGTTTCTAGGAATTTAAAAAAATTATGCCTATAACTGATGTAATTTCAAATTTTATAAATAGTGTTCAACGAAAATTCAAAAGAATTAGAGAAATTAAACATACATCAACCATATTTGGGTTAGTAACCATATTTTTCTGTTCCAAGTATATTACAAAAATAGGGCATTTTCAGTAGAGTTGCATTGGACATATTGAGCTGCATTTCCAATATACAGAAAATTTAAATGGTAAGAATATGTTTTAATTCATAACTCTCATCTATGTGAAGATGTTTCTTCTTCTAAGATTTATAAGTCTACCTACCTATAAAACATAGTTTGAACACTATCCACCAGTGTCCAAGCCTATGGAATTGAATAAGTCAAAAATACATTTTTATGGCTTTGAAATAAATTTATTAAAATCAGAAAATTGGAAACTCATGTGTGCATTGGCACCAGTCCTTTGTCTACAGATAGTCTTTCAATGGCTTTGTTTTCCTCTCTCATTCCTTCCTCCTGTAACATTCTGCATTGAGGTTATGGAAGAGTAACAAAGGTGAAAAGACTTTTGTCAGTATTTTGGGGAAGCTGAAATGCCCTATTTAATGCCAAGATAAACAAGACAGGGGAGCTAGATTGCAACATTCTCTCACTTGCAATAGCTGATAGTCTACAATATTTGCTTCAGCTATCTCACCTTTTATTTACAAATGTATCAATGTGTTTCTTTTTACAATTAAATTAGTTTACATAAACACAGAAATTCATGATTTTAAGTAAAATTATGTTATTTCATTTTCCAGAAAATTATTATCTCTGTTCCAAGATGTGATTCATTTGAGAAAGGCTAGTCCCATTTTACAGATTTGATTTCTCTCATAAGTACATATTATCCTCACTTTTAAGATAATTAAATTTCAGAAGAGCTAAGTGACCATATAAGAAACCACAGTGAATTAGGGACAGAGCCATAGTTATAATGCAAATATTTTTAATTCCATTGTAATGTACTTTCCATTGCATATTGTTGCCTGTGTGTGTGTGTGTGTCTGTGTACGTGGATGTGGATGTGCTTCTAAGAAATTGTACTTCAAGGCCCCTTAGCTGTCATTGATTTGTCATACTATTCTTATATGTTATTATTGTTATACTTTAGAGCATAAGAAAAGTGTTCATCTCTCTTTTTTTATATAACATTAGTGATTACTCTCTATGCTCTATCCACTTTTCTTGATATTTTTCAGCTATTTTGAAATTTCAGCCAAAACAAAATTCATAAGAAATTTACTAGTTTGCTTCTTTAACAAAAAGATAAAGTTTTTAAAATAAGCTCTCACTGATGTTTTTATCCAGTCCAGGATTCTGAATTTGGCAATAACACTAAGAAGCAACCAGCTGAAAAGTATGTCATTTTTCTAGGACGTTAATTTCCAAAGCTCTTTACTTTGATTTTTACATTACCTTAGATGAATATGAACATATAGTTTCTCTGTTGCTTTGTTCTTATATTTGTAATAAAAATATATAAAATGTCTATAAAGCAATGATTGCTTGCTTTGTTTGGCTTCTGGTTAAATCACCATCTTTTGAATACTGCCCATCAGTTAGGGCCTAAGTTTTGACGCATGTGGCAGTTAGTAAGACTCAATTCCTAACTTTTAGGCACCTAAATCTTGTGCAAGTGATAGGAAACATTGAAATATTCTTGTTATGCACTGACTTAGGAAAATTAATGGAGAGTGCAGTGACATTGGCAGCAGGAATACCAATTAGGAGACTGCTGCACCAGTTCAGATAAGATAGCAGGACTGAGAGTATTGTAGTGGCAGAGTGATGGAAAAAGAAAGATTACATTAAGGTTCATTTTAGACAAATTGTAATTGCTCTCATTTGTGTTCAGTTAACCTGTTTGTTTTTGTTTCTTCCCTTTTGTTCTGCCTCTATATAATCAAACAATAACTTCTAGACACGAAGGAAAAATACATTGGTTAATTTCTGTTTAGTTTTGTATTTTATTCTTATCTTTTAGTTTTGACAATTCCAGACATATTAAAGTTGCAATAATAAAACAAAGAAATCAGTTTCCCAAATACTTCTATTTTATCACATTTGTGTTAAACTTTTCAAACATACGAATACACACATAAACACACAAATGCACACACACATATATGTGTGTGCATATATATATGTGTGTATATATATATGTGTGTGTATATATATATGTGTGTGTGTATATATATATATGTATATACATGTATATATATATATATTTTTTTTCCTGAACTCTTTGAGAGTAAGTTGTAGACATGGTGTCCCTTTAGCCCTGAATACTTCTGTGCGCATTCCCTTAAAACTAAGACTTTATCCTACAAAACTACTGTACAATTACCAAAAACCCTGGGTTGTTTCAATGTCTCCAATTTACTCTTTAGCCACTCTACTGTTATACTCAGGATAACCTCTGTTTTTCACCGTGTTTTACTCATTTATCTATCTGTTTCAAAACTTTGGATTTTCATGTACAATCTTTTAGCTAATTTCTAGTGATGCCTGGCTCTAAATGAAAACATAGCCACACCTAATACATTCCACAGAAAAATCTACCCTGTCAAGTAGAGGCCTCGAGTTCTCCATCCAAGATTGTGAAATGGAGCCAGTCATCATCTAGCAAGAAACGAGGCTTCTGTCTCCATGGAGCTAGTTAGCCTCAGGAAGAAAATCACTTCCCATAGCAATGCCCATGAAGTTGAACTGTGCAAAAGCCTATCTATGCATTGAGTTTAGAAAAGGGAAATAAGAAAGATAATTTAGTCAATGCAAGTCCAAGTTCTACCATGGGAAAACGTTTCTGGAGGAAGAGACTATGGTAAATGCTCTTTCTGTTGCAGAAATTTGTCAGAATAAAGCCAAAAAATACTGCCAATGAAAGCTGTATTTCTCTTTTAAAGAAATTTTGTTAAAAATTCACATGTAAAATATAATTACATATTTACACAGCACATAGCTACATAAATAATTATACTTTAAGCATATACTTTGTAAGTATATTCTTCAAGAGTAAAATGCATCTTTTTCTACTTAAACATGATGCAACTATTCATGTTTATACAGGATATATTTTAAACACCACGTAACTTGAATAACTATATTTTAAGCATGTATTTGACATAAATGTTTTCCACTGGCAACTATATCTTCCCTGTGCATTTAATAAATTACATTAAATGAAACACATAAAATTATACCTGAGTTTTTGTTTTGTTTGTTTTTAAGGCACAGAAAGAGCACTATGGAAATAATTATAATCAGAAATCAGTTCATGTACAATGTCTGTTGTGCTTATCATCTCAACCTCTTAACCTCTTTTTAATATCTGACTTGGAATATCTCAGAAACTGGCCTTCTCACTTCTGATTTATATGCAACTAACTGATGTAAATACTGGATACACATCCAGTAAAATGAAGGTATCCGGTGTGATGCTTCTTCAAATGTTCTTAAGTTTTGAGTTCTAAAAACTTTAATTCATCAATTTTTATCCATCTATTTTATTAGGTAGAGAAATAAGATATTTTGTATATTTAACTTTGAAAATACTCAGATACATGGTGTTGAAACTATTCAGCATCTTGACTGTGATGATGAATACACAGGTGACAAAATTGTATAGAACCTAATAAATGCATACAAAGATACACACACAAATAAGTACACTGAAAACTGACTAAATCTGAATGAGATAAGAATATTGTATGAATGTCAATATTCTGGTAGAGACATTACACTACACTATTATAAAATATTACCATTTGGGGAAATAGTAAATTATGCAAGGCATATTTCTGTATTTTTTTTTTGTTATAACTGCATGTGAATCTATAATTATCCCAATAAAAATTTCAATGAAAGAAAAATTTTCATGTAACTTTTAAACAATCTTATCCCTCTTAAGAAAAAATATAACATGCATATTCATTCTGCATTATTTTGAAGTTTTTCTAAAGGAATTTTGTTACATTTGTTTGTGGTGAGACTCTAAGCAAATGAATATCAAAAAATAATTATATTTAATATCTGATTATTTAAAATGAAGGAAGACTGTTATTTATTACATTCTGAAAAAGACCAAAAATGTTCATTTGCCTTTACCAGTAAGGAACTCATTATGTGGCAAATTGGCTACTTTTTGTGGGGAGAAATTTTAATAGTAAAAAACAAAACAAGAAAATCAACCACCTGATTAAAAATGGGTCAAAGACCTTAACAGTCACCTCGCCCAAGAAGACACACAGATGTCAAATAAGCATATAAAAAGATGTTTCACAACACATATCATTAGGGAAGTAAAAAGCAAAATGAGATATAACTATATACACATTAGAATGGATAAAATTTGGAACACTGACACTGCCAAATGCTGATGAGGACATGGAGCAACAGGAATTCTTATTTGTTATAGTGGGAATCAAAAATGGTACTGCCACTTTGGAAGACAGTTTGGTTATTTCTTATAAAACTAAATGTATTCTTATCATATGATCTGGCATCACAGCACCTTGATATTCATCCAAAGGCTGAAAACTTACGACTACCAAAATCTTCACATAAATGCTTATAGAACCTTTACTTACAATTGCCCAAAACTGTGTACAATCAAGATGTTCTTCAGTGGGTAAATGAATAAATAAACTGTAGTATATCCGAACAATGGAATGTCATTTAGTGCAAAAAACAAACAGCAACAACAAAAAGAGCTATCAAGCTGTAAAGTAATAAGGAAAAATTTTAAATGCTTGCTACTAAGTGAGAAAAGCCAATCTAAAAGTATTATATACTGTATAATTCCAACCAGATGACACTCTGGAAAAGGCAAAACTAGGGAGAAAGTAAAAGGTCATTTTTTGCCAGGGATTGGTGTACTTGGAGGCATGAAAAGGGAAAAGGTAGACCACAGGAATTTTAAGGCAGTGGTAAATGCTCTGCATCATACTATAATAATAGATACTTGTCATTATATGTTTGTCCAAACCCATAGTCTGTACAACATCAGGCATAAACCCTAAGGTAAAATACAGTCTTTGGGTGATTATTATGTGAAAGTGAGGCTCATTAATTGTACCAAGGGGGATTCTGATAATAATGGAGGCTATGCGTGTTTGAGAAAAGGAGATATGGAAAATCTCTGTACCTTCCTCCAATTTTTCTGCGAACTTAATATTGCTCTAAGAAAACAAAGCCTTAATAATAATTAAAAGTAGATACTGTCTTTAAACTGTTTTCGTCTCGTCTTCATTGCTATATTTTATTTTCTTTACCTCCTGACTTCCATGCCTCTTCTCTAATCCATTCTCCATGGCACAGCAAGAGCAGTACTTTTTGCCCTTCATGCCAAATTCATCAGCACATTATGGTGAGAGGCAAACTTATCATGAAGCTAAATAAGTGTCCCACACCTGCACAAACCCCTCCCAAGGCTTTGTGCTTATTTTTGCACTTATGACTTTCTGTTCATTTCTTTAAAAGAGATAGGATTAAACTTCAGGGTCCATGAAGCTGACTGATATCTAGTGCTGCCTGGCATTTTAATTTTCAGACTCTTTGTCCTACCTTTTTATTTCTGTCTAGTGCTGGTGGAACAATTCCAGTTTCTTATCTTTTCATCTGTATACTTTGATAGTGAAATGATCTTGCTTTCTTATGTCAAATAGGCAAAATCTACCTCAAATATCTAGTTCTATGTCTATAGTCTTGTTTGTTCTTAAAATGATTTCCTATTCCCCTTCCTTAAAATTGGAGAAGCCCCTTTCTTTCTCTTTCTAAAGATAATAACCTGGATTTTTCAGCTTCCTTTTTTTCCTCAATCAACTCACTCTTTTCTCATCTACATGTTCAAAACTTTCTTCAGCTTTAATTTATTAATGTAAATATATAGGCTTATTTGTGTTTTTCTCTTCTCAAATACTACAGAAGCCAGACACAATCACAATAGACAAACAAAAGTTCCTTGGAATTCCCAATTTTACCCAGCTACTGCCCATCCTGTGATGGAGATTTCCAAACTAAGCATCTCAAAGGTGATGAACAATTTATGTTTCTGAGTTCTCACCTCCTTGATTTAGCTTCTGAAACTTACTCCTAAGATCATGCTGAAATTTGATTTCCAGTGTGGCAGTGTTGGGAGGCAGAGTCCAGTGGCAGTTGTTTGGGTTATAGGAGCAGATCCCTCATGAATAGGTTAATGCCCTCCCTCAGGAATGAGTGAACTCTGTCAGAAATGGATGAGTTTGGGTAAGCAAGTTTTTTTTTTTCCTCTCTCACATTTTGATCTCCCTGCACACACCAGTTCCCCTTCCACTTTCCTTCAGGAGTGGAAGCAGCACGAGGTCTGTACCAGATGTAACTGCCCAATCTGAAACCCTCCAGCCACCCGAATTGTAAGCCAACTCAATATTTTTTCTCTATAAATTACCCAGCCTCATGTATTCTGCAATAGGAACACTAAACCAACTAAAACTTGTGACTTGACTACTTCTTCCTTTAAACACTCTCCTCGTGGTTTCTGTGACACTGCAAAATCCTGTTTGTGTGTGTGTGTGTGTGTGTGTATGTGTGTGTGTGTGTGTGTGTATGTGTGTGTGTGTGTGTGTGTGTGTGTGTTTTAACTACTGAACTGAGCATTCCTTTGGGTTCCTGTTTCCCTGTTCAGCCCTGAAATGTTCCTGTACTAGGCTTATTCTATTAAAGTTATTTAATAAACTCATTCATCCTCGTATCAAATAGCATTCCTATGCTTACTCATTTATTCAGTCATTGCATGTTGAACATTCACTTTATGAGTGGCACTGTGCTTAATACTGGGGATAATATTTGAACAAAAGTGATACGCTCTTTAACCTTTAATCAAATAATCACACAACTAAACTGCTAGCTACAAGAGATGAACATGATCATCTAGGAAAAAATACACTATACTCAGTGAAAATGTACAAAAATTGGAACTGATACGGGAAGGGTTTTCCTGAAGGTGTTGTATTTCAGCTAAGTTATACAAGTAGAAATTCAGTGAACTTATTAAGCTGTTAAAAGTACCACAGGTTGTGGCAGCAGCAAAATAAAGACTCTGAGGCCTTATATAAGACTTCAATAATTTGACTATCATAAATTGCAAATTCTTTTGTACTAGCACCTCAATTTACTTTTGCCTGACAACCTCTCCTCCACTGGAATGTATTAGGTGTATAGTTAATCAAGATTCCCTGCTTTTCCCTTGCCAAGGAATGTGTATGTAATCTAAATTAAGTCAGTCACATATTTTCTTACTGAAATGTAATTTTTTTAACAGAATAAAAGAATTGGAAACAAAATTAGAGTTCATTCATTGCTGTATGGCTACTGATATCAAACTGTATAAGCCTGATCTCTGGATCCCAGATAAATCTTTTTTTTTTTTTTTTTCTGTGCCTGTTTATCTAGCCTTATTGTCAGTTATGTGGACATTCTCATATAATTCCTTGTAATTTTCCTTTCTGCTAAAGTTAACCCAATTCAGTTTCAATTCTTCACCAGATTGAAAATTGATAGATATCTCTTTCTATGACCTAATTTAATCTTGTTGTATTCCTCCCTTCTTTTCTTTCGTCTCCACTGACCAGCTTTTCATTCAAAAGTTTTAATTTAATTTTGCATTTATTCCTATGACT
Organism: Colobus angolensis palliatus; assembly: GCF_000951035.1. NCBI lineage: Eukaryota > Metazoa > Chordata > Mammalia > Primates > Cercopithecidae > Colobus > Colobus angolensis. The sequence continues at coordinate 311,472 of NW_012118966.1, read as the reverse complement.
AGGAATCTTGCATATTAGCATGGGGTTTTTGAATGAAAAATTGGTCATTATGGAAGAAGGGAAAGAAAGGAGGAATAAAACAAGATAAAATTAGGACCTAGAAAGAGATATCTTTCTAGGTATCTAAATTTTCAATTTAGTTTCAGGATTAGGCCGCCATTCTAAAATCACAGGGGAGACATTATTACAAAATGTTCAAAGACAGGAGTTATATGATCAGATTCATATTTTTAAAACACAGCTCTGGATTTAGTTAGGAAAATACAATGCAAATGGAAAGCATATATATGGGACCATTTAGGAAGCAATTGCACTAGAAAAGTGGAAGTTGAAATAGAGAAAGCAGATGGATGTTAGAAAAATTGAGAAAGCAAAACTGACAGTTTTGTCACTCATGGCAGCAGGAGGAAGACAGCTTCTTCAGGAAGGCCCTTGGGTTTCCTGAAAGTCTTTAATGTCAGAGATTGCTTGGAAAAAACTGTTACTTAAATTTCTGGCTTGTAGAATTGGATGTTTGGAAATGCTGCTTCATGATGAACTAAGGGATAATGAATGACAATTAGACTTAGGTAAGGGCATATTTTGAGTTAGGTAAGGGCATATTTCAGAACTCATTATATTATTAATAATTTTGTGACATCAAAGAAGAGTTAACCAATAGGCATTGGCTATTTGTGTCTGAGGCCTGTTAAATAGTTTTGAGGATTATCTTCAGCACTGACTATTGTGAGCTCCAGACCCACACAACCAACTTCCTACTCAGCATGTCTACTTGTAGGCCTCCAAAGCACCTCAGACATCATACGTATAAAAGCTAAACTCTGCACCACCCTCAAAAAACATACCTGTTCCTCTTCCTTTATTGTTCATCTCAATGAAATTTATTACTATTCACCTGGTTGCCACAGTCATTAACCTATGGATCATCATTTTTTTTCTTTCTTCTATATTACCTATTTCAAAAACAATCTATAAGCTCATTTTACATACTCTCAAATTAATCTTGAGTTGTTTATATCCTCATGTCATGCCATAATCTTTTGTATTTACTTTGTAATTGTGAATATCAAACTTTGCATTTTCTCTAGAAGCTGAATGTCTTCCAAAGAGTGATATGTGTGCTCCTTTAACATCAGTCATTATTCTCTCTGGTTTTACTATTGTTATTAGCTTGCTATATTTAAATTTAATGAAGCATTTATTCTCAATCAAGAAGACCATTGAAATGATACAATTCTGTAAGTCTGTAGTGTGAAATCAGAGTAATAAACTTTATTTGGTGTGAGATGAGAAATGACTGAATATACTTTTTATTTATTAAAAAGGTTTTCATATCATAAAAAAAACTCTATGATATTTGTAAGTGAAGTAAATAGTACAAAGGTATTAGATGTTTTCCTGATCTTTAGATTTCAGTGATAGAGTGTTGAAGAGAAAACTCCCTGGGCAAGGACAACCTGCCCCCTTTTAGGTATTCACTTCTGAGATCCCATGATAAAGTCAATCTTTATCTTCCTACAGATGTAGTTTTTAAAGCATAAGGTAAAGGAAACACTGAGACATATTAGCATATGTTGCTTACTGAAGTCTAGGTTTTAAAACAGTTATTTTTGAATGTCAACATAGAAAATTCAGATATTTTATACCCACATTAATTAGTCTACAGATTCATAATACATAAAAAACCAAGATGATATTTCTTCCGTGTTTCAGGATTAAGTAGAATTAAAAAAAGAAAACAAACAAAGAAGCAAAAGCAACTCATTTTTTACACAACTGTTTTTCAATTTTCTCTAAGCAAACAAAAATATACTATTCACAATTGAAAATTATTCATTTACTGAACTAAAGTAATTTTGTAGTTTTACTGTCCCTTACTTATTATACTTTTTACCATCTCTTTCACACTTAAATATTTCCCAGATTTGATTCATGAACCACTGTACTTACTAAAAAATATATATTTCTGATCCTTGGCTCAAACATATCATAGTAGACTCTATAGATGTAGAGTCCAAAACTGCATTTAAACAGCACTCTGAATGATACTTTACTCTTTAAATTTTAGTGCTTGTGCTGCTAAGACAAAAAATGGTGATGTAACTTTGGTCATCCAGAGTGTAATACAGAGAGTAAGCAAAGGTGATATCAAACTTACATTGCCAAGAAGTAAAACTGATAATGATGAAAACAATATGTTTGGACTTGAAATCCAGTAGCCTTCTAAATGAATGCAAATTTCACGTAGATATGATCTTTCCTTAAGCAAAACAAAAACAGGAAGAAAACCTAATGAAATGCTATTGCCAAATTTTAGGTGTCTTGCCCATCTTTTGTTTACCTTTCCAAAATGCAATCTAGTGATTTTTGTAGCCACAATAGAGAAGTTATTTCAAAACTAATGATTATTGCAAAATAATTCTATGTCAATTTTAATCTTTTTATTCTTTTTTTTTTTTTTTTTTTAGACGGCGTCTCACTCTGTCGCCCAGGCTGGAGTGCAGTGGCCGGATCTCAGCTCACTGCAAGCTCCGCCTCCCGGGTTCCCGCCATTCTCCTGCTCAGCCTCCTGAGTAGCTGGGACTACAGGCGCCCGCCACCTCGCCCGGCTCGTTTTTTGTATTTTTTAGTAGAGACGGGGTTTCACCATGTTAGCCAGGATGGTCTCGATCTCCTGACCTTGTGATCCGCCTGTCTCGGCCTCCCAAAGTGCTGGGATTACAGGCTTGAGCCACCGCGCCCGGCCTTTTTTATTCTTTTGTGTGTGCAAATACAGAGTACACTTTAAATAGATACATTTAGATGAATAAATTTAGCTCTTATACTGCAGTGACTTGATTTTGATGAATCAAATATTTTATTTAAGTGATCAGATTATGTATAAATTCATTTTTATATCATCATATATAAGTTAATCCCCAATATATATTTTATATTATTAGGATTAAAAGTCAAATCAAGAAATACATTTATAAGAGAATCTGATCAGCCTACTTTCCTCATTCTGAGAAAAAGAAATCTAATTACTTTTTGAATAAGCACTGACATATTTGGTTATTTTTCCTCCTTTGGTAAACTACTTTAAGAAAATGACCTACCAAGTGTCTTCTTACTACTGCATGTCTCTCACTTGTATTACAGAGCAAGATATAATAACAATGACCAAATGCCCAAAGACAGCTTGCTCTCTATTTTTGTAAATAAAGCTTTGTTAGAAAGCAGTAACCACCATTTGATTACATATTATTCATGGCCGGTTTCATACTAACACTGTGGAATTGAGTTGTTGTCACAGAAACAGTGTGGCCTATAAGCCCTAACATATTTACTATTTGGCCCTTTATAGAGAAAGTTTGCCAATTCCTGTGGAGTATGCCTAGCATATAGGTCAAATGGAGTGGATCAATTTCTATTTTTTCCTACTATGGCAAATTTATGTTCAATAATAACTGTAAAATGAATTGAAAATAATGACTTGAAAAAATATGCAGCATGGGAAAATTTTCTGTTGTTAACTTTATTTTTATATTTGTACAAGTAGAAAAATAATTTAGTAAAAAAAAAGTAAATAATGGAATAATATATTGTAGTACCAAAAAAGAAAAAAAATCCCCCTAATTCTTTTAAATTCAATTTATTTTTACATGAGAAAATATAGACCTACAACGGTTCATCAAAGTCAACCATAATTTTACAGTAACTCAAAAGTGAATGTTAATAAACATGGAATGATTGTGAAAGATATATTTTAGACAAATAGCGAATTATACCACTGATACAGTTTCCTTTCCTGGTTTTAACAAACACAATTAAATATTATTTTATAGATTAAATTTTAATTTAAAAGATATTGTTAAAATATTTTTAGCAAAGCAAAATATTACAACTGCAGTTTTCACTTACTGCTTTAAATTTTAAATACAAGTAAAAACTCCATTTGGTCATAAAAATAAGAGTAAAGTAGCACAAGTTTTGTTTCTTGTCTTTACAATCCCTGTGTGATGTCTAATCTATTATTTAAACACAAGAATATGAAATACCACAGGAGCTGGAAACACAAACTGTGCTTGAAGCAAGAGTGAATGATTCTGAACTGCTGTGAATTTAATCTTGAATGAGTGTGTGTATTCTTCCAGGTAGAATATAGAGTTTATTAAAGTAGAAGTAATTAATATATTGCTAATTTGAAAGTTACATATATTGTGAAACTCAACCGTAACTGCAGCAATTATGTATCAGTGATTTCATCAATTACTTGTTTTTTAAGCTCTCTACATACTGCAACTTTTTACTGATGTACAGTGTGGTAGCCAGTGTTACCTACTGTCTATTCCTTATTGAGTCTTTGTGGTTGTCTCTGTTTCTTTGTAATTTGCCTTTTACTCTCTGTAATAGTTATTCTTCTTTTCGTTACCTACAAAATGAATAAAACCTAAATGTATTATTTTTCATTTCACCTGTAAAAAATTCCTTTTCAAATTTCAAGCCCCAACATGTGTCACTTTATTATTGGTTCTTTTCACATTCTCACAGGCTGAACTAAGCAGCTTTTTTCTGCACTCTTCCAACATTTCATTCATACTACAATCATGTTGCAAACATAATATTTGTCATGTCATTAAGATAACCCACCTTTTCTTTTGGCAGGTCCTCTGAGGCCAGATAATGTATTATGATCATGTGATCATTTCAGTATTATCACAGCAATGCAATGCTCAGACTAAATAGCAGGCATTTGAAGAAAAGTTCCAGAGAGTGAAACCAATCAATTTGAGGATTACAAATGGATCCTATGGTGGCAATCACACCACTTTAATTTGCAATATTGGGCCTTTAGTTTTATAGCAATAAAGGTTGTTTTACATATTAAAAAAATAATATGTCTCTTGTATTTTTTCCAGAATAAAACAAAGATGAATTTTCTAGCTTCTTTTCTTCATTCAGTACTCTAAGATTTTCATTGTTTATCTTTTGTTTTACTTCCTAACTGGGAAACTTGTATCAGGGCTTTTGCCATGGACATTGGTATTAGGCTGCACATTAATCAGCTCTAGTACGTTCTATTGTTAACAATAATAAAAATATTCTATTACTTTTTATTATGTGTGTAGGTGGGCACATTCATTTTAAAAACAACTTTATTCAGATATCTTTACCTGAAGCCCACCTAAGCATTTTATAAACAAGTGTGTTTGTGTGTGTGTGGTGGGGGAGTAATTATTTGGCTATTAAAAATTGTACATAATTAAAATAAGACAATTATCATATGTATTAGAAACATAAAATAAAAGGGGTATTCATTACTGGAAAAAATACAGGAGAAATATTTTTATGGTTTTTTAAGAAGATTATAATTAAGTTCATATTTTCCTGAACTTTATTTTGTCAAACTCTTTTTTCTTGTTTCCTTTCGTGTGCTTTATTTTACTCGGAGAAAAAGCCAAGGTATTTTCTTTTAAATATAAGCATTTTAAAATACAAGGTATTTTATTTTTAACACAAGCAGGCCAGGGCTTGTGTTTTCAATAAGAAATAAAATGGTTCTTATTCCTCCTTTCTTCTTCTTAACCATCTAATGTACCTTTATTGCTATAAAATTAAATGCTCAATACTGCAATACAGAAAACTATTTTACAATAGGGTCTTATGATATGACCTAAAACGTATTTTTTCTTTCTGCAATGTACATTTATCTGAATCCAGAGAACATAGAAATGGTAAAACAGATGATTTTTTAGATTATGATTATGCTAAAAAAATTAAGAAAAATATTATTTTGGTGTTCCATAAAATTGCTTTCCCTGAATTGCACTTTGGCATTTTGTGACAGTTTGTATTCAGTAAAAATACAACATGCACATTAAGGGCCTTGTTTAGAGTTTAGACATTGACAGAAGGTTTTGAGGTTCTCATATGTGTGGTAAAAATGCATTATTGGGAAAAAATGATTTTTTGTTTGTTTTGAGAAAATGAGAAAGATCAGAGGGAATTTGGAATTTATGCTAAGAAATTCATACATGTTCCTGAATACACTTTTAATTCATTATTGAGTGTGCGTGTATATATACACTCAAGAATAAAACTATATATGTAAAACCCTAGAAAAAAGAATTTGCATACAATATATATTCATTGAAAAATAATGACAGCAATTACTCTTTAGCGAGTAATATTTTGAACCAGGACTATGGTGAGTGCTTTCTCTGAAATTTTGTATTAGTAGACTAAACAAAAGCAATTTGGTAGTGTACATATCTGAGGTTACAGTTTAAGAACTTAATTTTAACACATTTTAAAATTATTATAATATAAACATCATATTTTTATATTCAAGGATATAAAGTAGGAACCCTATTATGGAAAGAATTGCACATTGTTTTTCTGAACATATTAAGCTTGTTTTAAATAAATTAAAGTTTTGTTCAACATGAAAATCTTGATATTTAGCTCATGGTAATTCATTTACCATGCCATTTTCTTATTGAAAAACATTTTCCTAGCATGACAAATATGTTAATTAGAAGATAAATAGAATCAATCTTTTACCTCAAACACAATACATTTTTCTGTAACCTGCTATGTGAGTAACTGAAAAATAGCACTATGGGAAAAATAGAATCAAGTAAACAACAACAAACATTTTCTAGAATGTTGCTTTTAAATTCCTTTTGAATAAATTATTACACATTGTTAAATGGTGTTTTATAAATAACATACACTTTGGTAAGACATTAAGATAATTTTAACAAAAATGATATTTAAATTCACTGTCAATTTAAAAAGTGTATATTTAACTCAAATCAGATGTATTTTGTTGATAAAATATCGATATCCATGGAAGTTGACAGTCATGGGGGAAGGGAACTAATAGAAATATTTCTACACCTGTCTTCTTTATGCATTAATGTTTAAACACACTATGGAACATATGTACATGATACCAACTTTTGATATAATAGTATAAAGTGTTCAGTGTACTTCATAGGGTAATATATGCCTATGGAAATAATTTTCCAAACTCTACACTTACATAGTTCTTTGCTATTCAAAAGCAATGTTTCTTGGTCTTTTAGTATTTCCTTTATAAACACTTAAATGCAGAAATACTTGTAATTGATAAAATTGTTTTCACTGTGCACCATGATGTTGCCTCCGATCATTTAACCATTTAACATTAATCAAGAGTATTGGTCAAAATATGTTGGAAAGAAAAAAAATAAGATGAAAAACACGAAGATAAGAAATGAGGACGATCAGCTAAAACAACAACACCCCCACCCCCGCAAAAAACAAAACAAAAACCCAAAAACAAAACAAACAAACAAAATCTGCAAAATAACAATGACCAAAATAAATTAGGATTGAACTAGTCTTCTTTAGAACCTATTCTTGAACTAGTGCTTAGTTTCAGTGATTTATAGATGAATCAATAGTGGCTCACGTAGAAAGCAGACATCTGTCACTGAGATACAGATATACACAGTGATTATTGTTTGCATGCTTTTTGCAACTATTTAGACAAATAAGTATTCTATACTTAAGGGTTCACATGCACATACACTCAATTTTCATTATCTGTATTTCAAAATTGGTAGAGAGATTGCTAAGTACATTATAACAAACTCTCCTTTGTAATTTTAAAATTCTGAAAGCAAAATCACTTCTACAGAGTGTATGTTTGATTCTCCACATATGCAAGCATGTGCATTTATTTGGGTTTTATTTTTCACTTCTGTGCATGTTATAATTTTCTAGGCCTAAAGTCTCTTTCTCCACATGGGAATTTGTAAAATGGGCAGAGCACCCCTTTGTGCCTGGAAAGTTGTTGCTGGTCTTTTACTTCAAACTTTTTCACCTCTCACCCTAATCACAATCAAATTTTTCACTTGGTTCCATGATTGGCTTGAGAACAATTTGGATTGAAATCAAATGAGCAACACAGATGGTATCTAATATTGCATCTCAGTTTTTGGCTTGACTCTGTGTGCTGCTTACTCAGAGGCAGAGGCAAAGGGAAGAGCTGCTGACAGATGACACTATTAGAACCATCATAGCCAAGATAGACTGGCACAATTAGAGTGTTCAACAATCTGTTTTATATCTCCATGTTTCTAAGTCTATGTTATTTAACAAAGGAGTCCTTTGAACATGTAGAATAACACCAGCAACAAAGGCCAAGTGTAAAACACACATTTTATTCTAAATGGCTTAATGAGCAGAATGGTTTCTGCAGGTATCTACAGAGTGAGAGGCTGCATATGATACAGGTTAACCACATGGAGTAAGAATACATTAACTTCTACTAACTAATTTAAAGCAATTACACATATTTATTGTACATTTTTGAAGGCAAAAGGTCTGTTGTATTTCATTGTAACCTCAAACAAGTTAAGAAAGTATATATAAGGATAAATCAATAGTTGACTATTGATTATTTAATAGGCATTTTGATTCACCATGGATATTGTTTTAGGAAAACTATACTCATTTCAAAAGGGTAAATATTCCTTTAAAATAAATTACAAGTAGACTATAAGTAGAGCATTTTCCTGTTTATAAGATGATGTACATGCATTTCAGACACTTTTAGAAAATATCAAAATAACAAAGAAGAAAATGCAAATCAAATATATTTCTCTCACACAGAGATGATTGTTAACTTACTGCAATAGTTTATTTTTTTCTATGCCTGTTTCTCAATATTTATGGCATACTTTGTATGTTATTTATTTAGAAAAAACTTTTTATTTGTGAGATATATTGAAAGATGGGATAAAATTGGTTGTAAAAACATAGCAATGTACATATAACACAATGATGGTTCCAACTTGAGTTGAAAATATGAGTAAAACATCATACTTCTGTTTATCATTTACTAAGCATTTTCTTATATTAATCTAATTTGATTTTCACAACAACTCTCGTGAGATTAGGCATCTTATTTTTCAGTTTTCATTTGTGAAAACAGTTTTCTGAGAAGATGGACAAAGTAACCAAGGCCACGTAGCCTGTGAATAATAAAGTAAGGCTATAATACTGTTCCTCCAAATCCGAATACTATGTTCCTTCCCTACAGATCTGCCTAAATGAGTAAAGTGGCTGCTAAATATCAGCAAGATTAGCTAATAGTTATATGTTTTAGAGAGTGAAAGACTAAAATGAAATGTCTAATTTTGAGTTTGAAAATTGTACAGTAGATTGAATGACTAAGATAATATGCTTATTTCATTTTTGTGTATATAGCCCCAGATTTGACTACTTTTTATTAAACAGAAGAGATTCTACTAATTTTCCTGCAGGTAGATTATTATAATGATTTAATATTTTTCTCTTAACCATTGAGCTTTCAGTGCAAGTTATTCTAAGGATGATTTTTTCAAAATGAAATTTATAAAAACTTAGATTGACCAATTTGCCAGAGAAAATTTAGTCTGCTTAAATGCTGAGGTTAAATGTTTTCCATTGGATATAGAAAGTTATGTGAAAACTTGATAATACCTGATATATTCATCTCAACATATTTTGAAACTTGAAGTTTGATTTTTCCTTATCATTAATAATTTATTTTTAAATACATTAATAATGTATTTTAAATAAATTTATGAAGCAAATTTTTCTTGGCACAAAATATAAAACCTCACACAGCAGTTAAGTTTGTCAAACATATTGATCTCTTTTAAGTTTTTAAAATTTATTTTATTTTTATAGAACTATAAGGTAAATAATTTTATCAATTATCTATATAATGGATAAAATATTTTTTATCTGAGCCTTGCATATATTGTTTTGTTTTACAGTATATATTAAACAGAGTAAGTTTAAAGGAGTATATTTCCAAAATTCTTTATAAAAATAAATGTTATTATAAATTTAGTTTTAAAGTTTTCATTTTCATAAAACCAAAGGAGAAAAGATAAATTATTTTAACCAAAATAATTAATTATGAGAAACTTCCATCAAGTTATTTTGTGAATATTGATCAACTGATTCTAAAATTTATATGGAAATGAAAAATCCCACAGTAGCAAACCCAATATTGAAGAACTAAGTCAGAAGACTGATGCTACAAAACCACAAGACTAACTATAAATCTACAGTAATCAAAACAGATTTGTATTGGCAAAAGAAAGGACAAAAAGAGCAGTGAATCAGAATAAAGAGACATGAAAGGGAGAGATACAAATATAGTCAATTATCTCTGACAAACCAGTAAACACAATCCAATGGGCAAAGGATAAACTCTTAAACAAACGGTGCTAGAACAAGTAGATATCCACACACAAAGACATGAATCTAGACATAGATCTTGGACCTTTCATGAAAGTTAACTTAAAATGGATCAAAAACCAAAATGTAAATACAAAACTTTAAAACTCCTGAGAGATAACAGGAGAAAATCTAGCTGACCTTTGATTTGGCAATGACTGTTTAGATACAACAACAAAGTCATAATCTATGAAGAAAAAAATATTGATCTTTAAATGAAAAAGTCTGCTCTGCAAAATATGTCAAAAAGGGAATGAGAAGACAAGCCACAGGCTGTGAGAAAATAATTGCAAAATATATATATGATAAAGTAATATAATTCAAAATAAACAAAGAACTCTTAAAGCTTAACAATAACAATATACACAACCTAATAGTAAAATGGGTAAATGATCGACACATATATATTACTGCTTTTGCACTCCTGTAGTTTGGTGAGTGGGAGGGAATGATGCCCAGTGGGTTTTCCCCCATTTTTTGGTGAGCGGGAGGGAGTGTTACAGCTCTTTTACTCTCACCACCCACAGCTCAGTGAGCAGAAGCACACAGCTCTTATGCTCCCATTATTTGAAGTTCCAGGTTCTTGTCCCACTACCAAGAAAAATAAGGCATGAAGACACCAGAGAGTGAGTAAGGCAGAGTAAAATTTTATTGAGTGACAGAAAGAAAGCTTGCAGCAATGAGAGGGGACCCAAAAGCAGGTAGCCATCTGTGAGGCTGACTCTGGGGTTTTTATGGGCTTAAAAGGGGGAAATGAGGGCTTACTGGTCCATGAGTGGGCTTGGAAAAGGAACAATTCAATTGCTTCAAAGGCATCATTCAGAAGGAATCAATCAAGAGGGAGTATGTAAGATGGAGATGGAAGTTCTCATTCCATCGTGGACATGATCCAGAACTGGCAGCTCAGTTTTCAGGCTTTAAACTGTCCTTGGCTTGAAGGTCAAGTTTCACCAGGGACCCATCCCTGTCTGCCTAGGAATTTGTCTGTCTCCTATTGCTATCATATACAGATGGCTAATATACATATGAAAATATGCTCAACATCATACTCATGAGAAAATTGCAAATTAAAACATCAATGAGATATGACTACACACTGATTAGAATGGCTAAAATCTAAAATATTGACAGCAGCAAATGTTGGTGATGATATACAGCAACAGAAACTCATTTATTGCTCATTGAAATGGCAAATTGTACAGCCATATTGAAAGACAGTTTGGCAGTTTAGTACAAAACTAAACATATTCTGTCATATGATCCGGCAATTGAACCCACTGGGTGTTTACCTAAATGAATTGAAAACATGTTTACACAAAAACCTGTACACAAATGTTTATAGTATCTTTATTAACAAACGCCAAAAGTTGGAAGCAACCAAGATCTTCTTCAATGTGCGAATGCAAAGGTAAACTGAGGTACATCCACACAATGGAATATTATTCAGTGGAAAGAGGAAGTGATATATCAAGCCACAAAAAGACGTGGAGAAACTTTTGATACTAAGTGAAAGAAGCCAATATAAGGCTACATACATATGGTTTCAACTATATGGCACTGTGAAAAAGTCAAAATTGTGAAAACAGTAAAAAGATCAGTGGTTTCTATGACATTAGCAGAATAAATAGAGGGATGAATAGTTGGAGCAGAGAAGATTTTGGAACAATGAAACTATTCTGTATGTTATTCTCATGTTGTATACATTTCATTATACATTTATCAAAACCCACAAAATGTACAACATAGATTGAACCCTAATGTGAACTGTAGACTTTACGTAATAATAATATATAAATATTGGCTCATCTATGGTAATGTATTGGATTTGTATTGACAAAAGAAAAGACAAAAAGTGCAATGAATCAGAATAAAGAACCAAGAAAGGGAGAGATACAAACATAGTCAATTATCTCTGACAAACCAGTAAACAGAATCCAATGGGAAAAGGATAAACTCTTAAACAAATGGTGCTAGAACAAGTAGATATCCACGTGCAAAGACAGATAGTAATGGAAAGACAGTATGGGAAACCATGGTTGGGGAGTGAGAAGTTGGAGGGTATGTGGAAACTCCATACTTTCTGCTCAATTTCTCTGTGAACATAAAACTTATTTAAAAATAAAGTCTCTAATTAAAAAATACAGGAAAAACTTAGAAATTTATTTTAAAATTTGAGAATAAATTTAGTGAATTGAAAATTTTACAAAGTCTCTTTTGACTCTCCATATCTTGTTTCACATATCCCTGAAAGCCTCTGTTTATCTTAATAATAAAGCCCTTGGAGACAGTTATCAATATTCACTATCTCAATGCTTCCTCTTTTCCTCTCTTTAACCTATTTCATTCCTCACACTCAACCAAAGCTGTTCTTACCCAAATAATTGCATATGATGTACACATTGCAAAATTCATTAATGAATTTGTAGTTCTCATCTGCAGTATTTGACACAGACCATTACTCTGAATTCATTGAAACAGTTTCCTTAGTTGCCTTCCACTAATTTACACTTTTTCTCCTTCCTCAATAGGCTGTTCCTTTCAGTACCTTTCGCTGGTGTGTCTTCATTAGTTTGAACTCTAAATATTAAGAGTGTCCTGCAGGCCTGACTATAGATCTCTTTCCTTATCTCCATATTCAATCATTCACTTCAGGAGCTTAACATTGGTACCTATATGCTGATGAGTCACAATGGAAAATCCCCAGCCTGGATCTCACTTCTAAAATACAGATTTATTTATCCAAATTTTTACTCAACATTTTCAGTCTTACCATATCTCCAAATGAATCTTTCTTACTCCAAACATGTTCCACTTCATATCCTCTTCCTCTCAATTTTTAACTCATATTCTTTTACTTCTCTGGACCCAAACTACAGACATATTCTTAGCTTCTTTTTGTTAATTCACAATCCACATTGAGTATATCAGCAAATATTGGCTCTGTCTTCAAAATGTATCCAAAATCTGAAAACTTGTCTTCACTACTATTTGTTACCTTTGTTCTGTTCTGAGTCCCCATCCCCCTTTGCTGCTCAGATTAATGAAATCTTCCTCAAACTGGCCTTCCTGCTTCAGCAACTACCTCGTTACAAACTTTTCTCAATGGTGAGTTATCTCACTCAGAGTAATAACAGTTCTGACATTGGACTATTAAACTCTATGCCAGAGTAATATGATGGAAACATGTGAGTCATGTTAATAGCCATATTTTAAAAAAGTAAACAGAAAATGATGAAATTAATTGTAATACACTTTAACCCATTCAATGCAAAATATTATTTCCACATGTAATCACAAAAATTAAATATGTAACACTTTTTTTCATACCTTCTTCGAAATTTGGCATGTATTTTATATGTACGCAACATCTCATATTGAGCTAGCTGCATTTCAGATGCTCAGTAGTAGCTAATGTACTGAACATCACAAATGTATTGAGTCTATCACCCACTTATTACCTCTCTAATCTCAGCATCTACTACAAATCTCCTTACTCACTTTGACCTTGTTTATCTTTTTCCTGTTTAAACAGATCAGACCTTTTCCCACTTCAAGACCACTGTACTTGTCATTCTTCCTGGGATTGTCTTCACCTAGATACCTAAATGTTTCCTATATTTTTTTTCCTATATTTTGGTCAAATAACAGCAATTCTGTTACCTTCCTATTTTTCCTTGTATCACTTCATTTGCACCTATCACCATCTGGAGTAAAATTACTTTCCACTGTATAAAATTATTAGCATTTAATCATTATTTCTGCAAAATAGTGATTTTATATGGTTTAAATTATATATATTTGCAGGTGTTATATGTGTGTGTATATGGAATGCATGGGTGTGTATTCAGTGTTCCACTATATTCTGGAAGGGAGACTGTATGAATGGAGGGATTTTTGTTTGATTGTGCACTTTTATATTGTACTTTTAGTGTAATGATGTCTTGTTTTAGATACTAAGTAATAAAATATTTGTGTAAAAATTAAAGGTCTAAAAATTATAAATTACAAATAACAATATAGTGTGATATTATATTTAATGAAAGCAAACATTAGTAGAAATATTTTGCTAGATGTACATGTTTTCCTATTACTGAGTTACATCTACCTCAAAATGTAGTGGTTTAAAATAGGAGTCAATAAATTTTTCTGTAAATGTCTATATGGTAACTATTTAAGTCTTTGCACGTCATAAGGTTTCTATTGCAACTAGTTGACTCCACTGTTGTAGCATGAAAGCAGCCACAGATTATATATACGTATTCCAGTGGATGATGTTGTGTTCTAATAAAACTTTATTTACACAAACAGGTAGACAACTTATGGGCCCTAATTATTCAAGGCTTAAAGCAAAAGTCATTAATATAATTCATGAGTCTCTGGATCAGGTGTATGACTTTGCTGATCTAGGTCTGGCTTGTTTGAGCTCAGTTAGGTTCTCTAACGTGCCTTAGGTCAGCTGGCCAATTGACTGAGCTGACTGTCTAATCCACTTTACTCACATACCTGATGCTTGGCTGTTGGCTCAGGCAACATGGATAACTGGGCCAAGTATCCTTCATCATCCAACAGGCTAGACTGGGAATATCCATGTGGAGGTTTGGCAATATTCCGGGAAAGAGAGTGTAAGCAAACAAGGCTTCTCAAAGCCACTTTCCACTGGTGAAAGGATGTCATAAGGCCATCACAGACTTAACTAATAGAGATCTGATGAGGTACAGAGTTGCAGAGTCACAATGCAAAGAGACATGGATATGGAGAAGGGAAAAATAGCATCCATTTTTGCAAGAAATTTTCCATAATGTGCATTTCATATATTAAGCAAAATAATCTCTGGGAAATGGTTCATTGTTAGAAATGCCCTGTATCTATGCCAAGTAAATAAATACGAGGCCAGGATCTTTTCCTGCTTAAGCAGCTGCCATGATTTTAGCTTATATGATTGTCTGAATTTCATGAATATTAATTTTTGCCAATACCTGTAGGTTATTATATACTGTTTAAATCATTTGTGCTTCAGACTGTAACTTGACTCATCAGAACCATCTGGACCTGTACTCTGTCTTTCAATGTGTAATTTCAGCTAAAGATTCTTATGACTTCAATTTTTTTACTTGCATTGTGATGTCAGAAGCACATCTGTTATTGAGGTACATTAGTTAATGCTCTCACTTTGGTAGAGAATGCTGAAACTTCAACTCCTGCAAATAAACAATTCTAGATTTTAATCTCTGGTGTTAAATATCAACGTCATGCCTTTCATTTTGGTGGTACCCTAGAGGTAGTGATTCAGTCAAACATTTTATTACCTCCTTATCTCTGTTTGCTTCACCAGGTTGCTTGGAAAATGAAAGCAGATGGAGCTGGCCAGAAATGTTGTTCATAAAGACAGTTACTTACCCATTAAAGTTTGTGATAGATCTAAACAGGCAGTGCAGAAAGGACTTGTTTTTTATGGTAGCAATTGATTTTTTTTTTCATACACTGCCTTATCTTCGTAGAAAATACTTTCTGACATCTGAATATTTTCAGAGTATTTTACTCTTCAGAAAATAAATATAAAATTAATAAAATTCAGGTTATATTCTAATTAATTTATATTTTATTCATTGGAAAAATGACTAAATATTTTTGAATGGGCCGGGCGCGGTGGCTCAAGCCTGTAATCCCAGCACTTTGGGAGGCCGAGACGGGCGGATCACGAGGTCAGGAGATCGAGACCATCC
>NW_012118966.1:270500-295262 GCF_000951035.1 Colobus angolensis palliatus | reverse complement strand
AAAAAAAAAAAAAAAAAAAAAAAAAATTTTGAATGAATGATATTAAATTAGGGAATACAAAGGTATTTATACTATATTCAGCTATATCTATACTATTCACTCAAGCCACATAGGAAATAGTAAGCTCAAATGGAATTAGAAATTCATTATATGAATACTTTCAGCAAATTAAGGCAATTTTTCTCAACTTTCTGAATATTTTAATAACTTATCTAGGAAATTGTCACATTTAAGACCAGGCGCGGTGGCTCATGCCTATAATCCCAACACTTTAAGAGGCCAAGGCAGGCCGATCACCTAAGTTCAGGAGTTGGAGGCCAGCCTGGCCAACATGGTGAAACCCTGTCTGAACTAAAAATATAAAAATTAGCTAGGCATGATGGCAGGTGCCTGTAATCCCAACTACCTGGTAGGCTGGGGTGGGAGTATCACTTGAAACTGGTGACAGAGGTTTTGGTGAGCCGAGATTTTGCACTCCAGCCTGGGTGACAAAGCGAGACTCTATCTCAAGAAAAAGGAAAAGAAAAGAAAATTATCACATTTGTCTTTATTATTTTATTTTAGTTTAATTTATGTCTCACCACAGGGTGAATTAATATTAATTTTAGGATGTACGTCAGTATTACTGTCTGAATGTCTCAAACAGAATGATGAGTATTACGACTATTCATGGAAATATGAAATTAATTTACTCTGCATACATTTATGGTTAAAGTTACTATAGGGAGAGATATTGATTAGAACTGAATACATCATGACAACACTTACATGAAAAATGAGGCGGTGTAATCCCAGCACTTTGGGATGCCGAGGCAGGCAGATCACGAGGTCAGGAGTTTGAGATCAGCCTGACCAACAATGTGAAACCCTGTCTCTAGTAAAAATACAAAAATTAACCGGGTGTGGTGGGTGGCAGGCACCTGTAGTCCCAGCTACTCAGGAGGCTGAGACAGGAGAATTGCTTGAACCCGGGAGGCAGAGGTTGCAGTGAGCCGAGATTGCTCCCCTGCACTCCAGTCTGGGTGACAGAGTGAGACTCTGTCTCAAAAAAAAAAAAAAAAAAACCTGTTTGTAAACGTTATTATAAAAGTATGTATGAGAATGTGCTACTCAAAGTTTCTTTTATATAAGATATGTAATTAGTAAAAGAATACATTTTATATTAGGAAATTTACTCAAGGAATAAATGGTTAAAAGCTCTTGAGAACATAAACTCCCTAATTATTCTTCATTCAGGAACAGTGTCTTTAGCTTCAAAAAACCTCAAGCACTTGTAAGTTCACAGACACACAGACACACACACACACAAACACACACACACACACTATACCTCCACACAAAGACAGTATAACCTAGCATGTACTCTGTTCATAACTTGCTTTTACAGTTTTGTATTTGAAAGGTTACTGTTCCTAAGGCTGAATATTTTCTTATGGGTATTTGACTTATACTTAATTTATATCATAAGCACATTACGATTCTAGTATTTCTATTTTATTACTCTATGTAGACTAAAAATGTCTATTGAAAAAGTTAATTGACATATTTAAAGTTGATGCATAATATTACAGTAAGATCTAAAGAAATGTAATTACAAGGGGCTCATTTTTCCATAATAATATTCACTCTCATTTGATGTATTTCTTATTCTTTCGTAGACAAAAGAAAAAAACTTTAATTTATTTGAACTGTTCGTTATTTTAGTGTCAAAATCCCTTTTGACTTCAGATAATTCTATGGACTTCACTTAAAAACCTCTTATCTTCTTTAGCTTGGGATAGCGACCTACTCTCTGACGTGGTGAATACAAAATAAAACAAAGGAACAAAACCTCAGTTTAAAATAAACAACCAAAAAACAATTTTTCCCTCCAAGATCTTATCTCCCTTCACACTCCTATTGAATCCTGGTAACAGTAAGCAAGCTGAGTAGGTGATGGCTACATACCATTTCTGCTTGTCAGTAACTAGAGCCCTTGAGATAGTCTTTTATGGAACTTTCCACATAACACTTCACAATGAAGAAAACTTCCAATTTTGTATCTCTATTTGATTTTACTCTGTGTTAACTGTTACTAATTAAACTGATTCAACTATAAAAACTATAAATTTTCAGATTAGAACTTCTGCAACTTACACATTTAAACTGTCCACATCCCTTTTAATGAATATAATGTAAGATTAAGAATTAAAATAATTTAATATGATGTCAGTAAATATTCATTCCACATTTAATCAGGCCTTATACAGATATATCTATGTACAATCTCATATGTGGTTGTACAAGCAACATTTTAGGAAGTTTGACCATTCAGAAATGGTGCTTTTAAAATCACTTTATTCTTGTCCAGCCTCTCCATGATTGCTATTAGTTTGCATGTCTTTCCAGGTTCATGAAACTTAAAGTTAATGACTGAATGATCACACAATCATTTAAATTGTAGAAGTTCGATATCTAGTAAGGACATAGGGCAAAATATTTTTCTATACTAGTTGTAAGAAAAAGAGAGTTACTGAAGAGACAAAGACGTCAACCAAGGTGAGCAGGAGAAAGGGTTGCAGCCAAGGATCATAGCAAAAATCTTTAATCACCATGTTCCTGCAGTAGCCTGCCAACACCAAACAGACACCCTATTGCCATTTACAACTCTCTCAGTAGGAAGTCATGACGCTTGGTGGGTGTTCCGTGAATGTTGGAAGACTGCTGTGCCCTGAATTAGTTTTATCCTCTAGCAAAAAAGAAAAACAAATGAGTACCTAATATGGAAGACAGACAAGAGACAGATGATATAAACATTAGTGAATATTGCTTCATAGGATTTGTGGATATTGTTTTTTAATATATGTATCATATTACAAACATTTTTATAGACATACAATACATGTTGTTATTTGGTTATTTACATGTTGTTATTTTATAATGGGTTATAAAGGGTATTTAGTACTAGAATATTCTACTTAATAAGACAGACAATAGCATTTTAGGGTTATGGTACTATAAAGCATAAGCATCATTCTTTCCAGGAAAGTGAGAATCTCATTAAGTTGACAAAACAGTCCAGAAGAAATACAGAATAGGGGAGAAGGGGTGTAGAATAGAAGAGGAAATAAAAAATGTCTAGGGACTGTTTAACTCTCCTAAATAAAGGTAAGCCAACGACTACTCTTCTAACATTATTTTGCCTACAGAAAATACAGAAAAGCTAGTCAGAAAGATATTTGGTGAACAGACAAAAGATGGGAGAGCTGGGGCTCAGAGTGACAGGGCAGCCTGCTTTTCTCCCTGAAAAGTGACTGCAACATTTGGATAGCAGTTGTTTACTGTTTCTTTTTAAAAAATCCTTCCTTTTTACTCTTTATCCATTTAAAATCAATTGAGTGCCTCTGTTCTCTTTAAATCTACAGGCTTTTCTCATTTTAAAATATGTTTACCTATTTCATTTCTCTACCTTTAAATATCTTGTGTTTATTTTTTGCATTTTTTTCAAAATGCAATAGAAAATAGTAAAATCTGTTGTTTTATAAAGTTTTCTCAAGGCATGGGAAAATAATTTTTTTAAAAAGAGATTGCAGACATATAAAACCAACAAGTTTAGAGATTTAACGTACAATATGAAGAATGTATTTGATAAAATTGTATTGGTTTAGGGATTTTTGTTAATTAAGTAGATTCTTAGCCACTCTGGTCAAAATAGAGTAACTATGTGAGATAACAGATATGTTAATTTTCTTCACCATAGTAACCATTTCACTATTTCTCTCTCTATATATATCCCATAACATTATGTTGTAAATCTCAAATGTGCATAGTGATCTTTATTTAAAAATATGAAATTTTTTCCAGTTTAAGTTTAATCTTATATTATTATGCATCTTATGAGAGGCAATATACAATATTTGAAACTGAAAGCTGGTAAGGATTCCCCAGAAAAGACATGCTTCTTGTATATTGAATTTATTTTTTGTATATAGGCATAAAATATTATCATTTCCAAATGGAGTAATGGCAGATACATTGTCTCTAGAATTTAATATTTTTTATCATAAGCTGTACATTTTCATAGTAATGATAGCACAAAGAAGAACTTAAATAAATGTTTAAATGAAGAAATTTACCATCTAAGTTTTTACCATAATTAGTCTTGATTGACATTATATATAATTTTTGAAATAAATGCTACATTTTACTCTTCATTTTCCTTTACATATTGTTTTCAGCATGAAAATTTAAATAAGTTACTATTTTATATGGTGTTGCCCCAGATGTTTTATAAAATAAGGTCAAAAGTCCAACAAAAAATAAAACTGATAAAAACCCAAAAGGACATGGTTCAACATAAACTGGTTATGTACATATAAATGGCTGAATAAATACATCTATATACTTAATACATAATAGGCACTTCACAAATGTTGACTAATAACAGTTATGAAGGTAATAATGTGATGTTTAACAATGCATCCTTAATGTTCAAATTCATCACTCTTAAAGGTGATGAGAACCATTTAAGTGATGAAACAGGTCCTGTTAACTGGAAGATATACTCTAAATAAAAGGCATACCTTATATCAAGAAATCTGAGAATTCAACACAGTTCTGAGCTACATATTGTTGTTGCTTTTGTTTTATTTCTTAAGTGCAGTGCTTTTAAAATTTACTGAGATTTAAATAGAAAGATATATACATATCTGTGTGTCTGTGTGTGTATATATGTTTTTCTTTCTCTGTTCCATGTATCTTTAGCTAAGGATGATTTTTTCTTATTAATTTGGAAAAGTTCTGTTTGTGGGCTTGGATCTATTTTTTCCACATTATCATAATGATATAAATTTCAGTATTAAAATAACAGACCAAATATTTTAATAATTTAAACAATTGCTTAATATACTCTAAGAACAAAGAAATATACCACTAATTAGCCTGTTTTCATGCAGACTGAGAACTCTATAATACTCACAAATCATTTCAAATAGAAAATAGTCGATTATTTCTTCCTCCAAATAGAAGGTGTTCAATTTAATTCTGTTTTATAAATTAGCATTTTTTTTTTTTTTAATAAGAACACGGCTATGGTGCGGCTGTGACTCTACCCAAAATCTCATTTTGAATTGTTATCCCCATTATCCCCACATGTTAAGGTAGAGACCAGGTGGTGGTAATTGAATCATGGGGGCAGTTTTCTCCGTGCTGTTCTCGTGATCGTGAGTGAGATCTCACGAGATCTGATGGTTTTATAAGTGTTTGGTAGTTCTTCCTGAGTTCATTCTCCCTGCTGCTGCCTTGTGAACACGGTTCCTTGCTTCCTTCACCTTTGCCTTCTGCCATAATTATGTTTCCTGAGACCTCCCCAGCCATGCAGAACTGTGAGTCAATTAAACCTCTTTCCTTTCTGTATTACTCAGACTTGGGCAGTTCTTTATAGCAGTGTGAGAATGGACTAATACTGTAGCAGGACGAGCCACAGACAAAACTCCTCAGATACCGGATTAAAGAAGGAAAAGGTTTTTCATTCGGCCGGGAGTGTCAGCAGATTCGCGTCTTAAGAGCTGAGCTCCCCAAGAAAGAAATACTTGGCCTTTTTAAAGTCTTACAATTTTAAGGGGTCCACGTGAAAGGGTCGTGATAAATCGAGCAAGCGTGGGAAACGTGACTGGGGGCTACATGCATCAGCTAACAGAACAAAAATTTTACAATGCTTTTTTCATAGAGTGTCTGGAATTTACAGATAGCACAAGTAGTTTAGACCAGGGGTTGATGTTATTATTATTACTTGGTTTAACTCCTAGGACTGGGTGGTGGTGCCAAGGTTGTCTGGCTATTTATCTTACTTTTGTTTCTCTCTCTGTTTTCTCCTGTCTTGTGAACTAGGCAAGGCGGGGGAGGAGGGCAGCAGGAGTAGTAGTGGTCTCCTTCCTTATCACAAACACCAAAAATGTGTCTATGTTACTTCATGTTTTAAGTGTTAGTGTGGTTTCTATTGACCAATTTTTATCATTGATTACTGAGGAAATTAGTGCTATCTTTTTCTAATTAGCTTTAATACACTAATAGGGACATAGATTTGTGAGGAGTTTTGAAGTCAAATTTATATGGTGGCTTGTTGAAATTTAATTAAAACTATACAATGTCTCAAAGTTAAAATTATATTCTGGTAGTAATAATTTAAAATAGTGGCATTCCTTGAAGCAATTACTTCTGATGGAATAAGATGTTTGACTGATAACTGTTATATTAATGTGATAACTTTTAAACAATGCTAAGAATACTTGTGTTTATTTTGGTATGGCATACATCTTTCTACTTTACTTTTCAAATTTAAATGTGCTGCTTAAAGCCAGAATCATAAAAGGAAAACCAGACTGCTAGTCTTTCTGAAATATTCTAATTACATGAATGAGAAAGAAAATACTACTTTAGATTCAGGTTCCACCCTTTTAAATCTCAAAGGTATTTCAAAATTAATTATGTCAAATATTAATATTAAACCCACATTCGACAAATGATGATATTCATATCTCATATCAGTAAGAGGGAGATAATGCAATAAACTGCTTGGTTCTTCAGATATGCCACACACTTTTCTGAGTTGGTGCCCATTTATTATCTTTTTCAGCCAGTGTTCTCTCCCAGGTAATCTTATCCTCGAGGCCCCCTCAACTACCAGCATTTATATTAGTCTTTCTGTGATATTCTTCTCTGGAATTAATTGCCCTGTTCCTCTGCTTCTATAAGACCTTGTACTTAACCTCTATTATAACACATTTCACAAGGTATTATAATTATTTCCTTAGGTATTTGTCTCTCCATGAGACTTTCTATTTATTGAGAGAAGGTCTAATGTTGACATATTTTGTATCCCTAGCACAAATCATATAACCTGATACACCACAGTTACCGAATACATATTTGCTGAATGAGTGAATATACAGTCAGTCAAGAAAGTCATGCAATCCCAGATTTGAGGTCAGAATGAATGATCATGCTGTGACCTAGAAAGGTTGTTAAAGTAGTTACTGACAAGCCACACCAGATTCTGTTGCTGGATAGTGGCTCTTACTTGTCTATTTGTGGATGTTGTCTATGTGAGCCAATTGACCGGGACTGCAAATAGTATTCCTTGATCTGGCTTTCTTAGATGCATCACAGTCCTTTACTGCCCAACAAGCACTTTAAAATATCAGACTTGACACTTTCTCCAAGTTAATGAAGATAATTCAATATACAGGTTCATGCATTTTATGGTTCTAAGATCATAGATTTTAAACTCAAAATAAAACTGTAGTTAAAACTGTAACTTACATAGCACATAGCCATCTGTGTGAGACTCATTGCTATAAACTTACCAGAGAAGTCTGTCAAATGCATAAGTCATTTTGTGAGTGTATGTAGGTCTTTCTTTAAGGTGTTTTAACTCCTGTAGGTCTCTGGGAGCTCATTTACTAAATTAATATTATAACTGTTCTTGTGGTCTGATGACCTACCAAGGTGTTCACTATATTGTGTCAATCTAATTTCTTTATGCAGTATATATGGGTCTTAAATATTTTTTCCTAGAAGGCTTCATTTTATCTGGTTAGCACTGAATTTAGTCAAGAATATTTTCACAAAGTTAGTTGGATTTGGAAAGCCTAGGGTTTTACATTTCTAGTTGAGTTATTGAATCATCTCATAGCTCCAGGTCAGTCATTTAACTTCTCGGCACTTAAATTTATTCTATATGTCAGATGTGTAGGATAAAATTATATATGGATTCACAAATTAAAAGTTTACAGAGTAAACCCTCTTAGGTTATTTACATTCAGCAAAAACATTAGGTTTCCTAATAAGCTTTAAGTCACTGTATGTTTTCGTAAGCAATCTCAAGCCAGGGCTCTCCAGGCAGGCCCTGGCTAGCTTTGCCTGTTCTGTTCCAGTTCTTGACCTCTACTTCTATTTCTGGCATGAGCAAAGGGTTGATACTCAATAAAGATTTTCTGACTTGAACTAATTAATTCATCATTCATCCATTCATTCAGAAGACATTTATCAAGTGCCAAATATCAGCCCATTGGTATCAGTCAGGCATACCATTAATTCTTTTTTTTTTTTATTTTTTTGAGACAGAGTCTCGCTCTGTCACCCAGGCTGGAGTGCAGTGGCCGGATCTCAGCTCACTGCAAGCTCTGCCTCCCGGGTTTATGCCATTCTCCTGCCTCAGCCTCCAGAGTAGCTGGGACTACAGGCGCCCGCCACCTCGCCCAGCTAGTTTTTTGTATTTTTTAGTAGAGACAGGGTTTCACCATATTAGCCAGGATGGTCTCGATCTCCTGACCTCGTGATCCGCCCGCCTCGGCCTCCCAAAGTGCTGGGATTACAGGCTTGAGTCACCGCGCCCGGCCTTCATACCATTAATTCTGAGGTCTGTTTTTCCCCCCACTGTTTTAAAAGGCAAATTTTTAATAAGTAGTTTTACATCTAATGCTGAATACTGATTGAAAAACAGCTTTGAGGAAATGATACCATGATTTTCAAAAAGTTAAAAACAAGAAGCAGTATAAATAGTAATAATTATGTATTGAGCAAGCAAACCGAACAATTATGTGTTGATTACTTATATACAAATTTCCATGGTGAATAATTTAAACATATTAATAATATTTTCTGGACAAGATGCCTTGATGAGATAATTACAGATAAAGAAACAGAGGGCCAGAGGACTTAAGTAATTCATACAATATGTGATGATATTAGGATTAGAAAAAGAGGTGGGATAAATACAGATTCTTTTTTTTATTTTTCTTGAGATGGAGTCTCTCAGGCTGGAGTGCAGTGGCATGATCTTAGCTCACTGCAATCTCCACTTCCCGAGTGCAAGTGATTCTCCTCTCTCAGCTACCCGAGTAGCAGGGATTACAGGTGTGCATCACCACACTGGCTAATTTTTGTATTTTTAGTAAAATGGGGTTTTGTCATGTTGGCCAGGCTGGTTTCGAACTCCGGACATCAAGTGATCTGCCCACCTCGGCCTCAGAAAGTGTTGGGATTACAGGCATGAGCCACCACAACCAGTCCTAAATACAGATTCCAAGATGTTAATAGTCACAGTTAGGAGAGTACTTGCATCCCTAGAAATTTTGGAAATACTCATTTGTATATATATGTATATATATATACGCATCCTAGTTTTGCTCTCCAACTGCTTATAAATTGTCAATTAACAGAATTTACAGTGTGGCTGGTTAATTGGTTAATAGACCAGAGCTTTCCTGTTAACTAACCTCTTCTAACTTTTCCTTCAGAAGGGAGCCCACAATAGTAATTAATTGGAGGTCAAATTTTTCTAGATTGGAAAAGAAGGATTCAATAAAGCATTCCCACTTTAAGTTGAGTAGAAAAATGTGGCATAATCAAAGGTCAAATTAACCAAATAATTTGGGGGGAATGAAATGGAATATTTTCATTTTTTATTACAATTATATATTGATGTTTTTGAAAAAATGCATCAAGGTTGGTATCAGAATGAAATTTTGTTTCTAGCTCACCAATAAATTTGGTGTGATAAATATGTCTATAAATATTTAAACACTATTTCATGTGATGAAAATGTTTCATCATAAACTCTAATATGTGGTATAAAAGGACATCTTCGCTTATTAATTATTATCATTTAATTTTAATGGATATTTTGGGGTGTAATTTTTTTCATATGAACCTCATGATAGTTTATGTAACTAATTCTGAAAATATGTTACCATTCAATATTCAAACAGAAATTGCAAAGAGTTTCTACATTTTCGTGTTCAATTTAGACCCAAAGACAAACTAGAAAGCCAGAAAAATGTACTAATTATGAGTGTAGAGGATTTGAAACTCATTTCTGCCCCTAATTAGCTGTTTGTTCTTGGATACATAATTTAACCTCACTGAAATGTATTTCTCACAATCTAAAAAAAATACGATTAGAATGAAACATTTATCATGTCTAAAATGGAGATAAAATAATTTATTAAGGTTAAAGTACTTAGGGGCATATAGTATTTCTCAATAATTTTTTGTGATTATAGAATATAGCATGCATTTGTGTCTATTTGAATGGAATATTTTATTCTCTTTATTTCTCACTGTTTATTGATGGTATTTGAAGAGAAAACGTTGACTTTGGTATATTTATTTGGCATTGACACACTCAAATTCTCTTATTCTAATAGTTTTGTTTATATTTTTACTGGTCTTTTTATTTACAGGTGTAGAATTATGTTTTAAATGCTTATTTTTCAGTGTTTCTTGACTTAGCCCATTTACTGGAAACACTAGGAAAATGTTGAAATACAATGGCTAAAAAGTGAATCTCTATCAGTTTCTAATATTAAGAATAATGTCTCATGTTTAAATTGGTTTCTTCAATTCCTTCAATTCATAGTTTACTTTTAAAATGGCTGCAAAATTTTTGGAATGACTTTCAAGCAATTGTCATGATCTTATTGGATTATTCTTAAGTTTTTTGATGCAATAAATTATGAATATACTGTTTCTAATATGTAATCATCTTTTATATTGTATTATTTCATCTGTGGAATAACCTTTCTAATAATATATTCTGCTTTGGTTTATTGGTGAATTCCATTTTGGCATAAAACTGATGCTAGAATTTGTAAAATTAAATGTAAAAATTTGTAAAATTAAATGAAATTCATAAAATTAAATTAATTTAACAGCTCTCAAATTGACTGTTCTTTCCGTACTGCAGACTACTGTCAATTGTAAGCTTTTATCAACAGAGGTTTCTTGATTTTTGTTTTTTTCACTGCAGCAGTCTCAGCAATTCACTATGTGATATAGAGAAAGGCTCACTAAATATTTGTTAAAACAATGTATTAGCATTTGAATTATTTGTCAGTTACTCTTTTACTAAAACTCAGTATTAAGATATTCTAGATCTATTTACTTTTATAAAGTTAGCGCTTTATTTACTTTTCTAACCCATTTTATGGTATTTCTAATCAATTTCTACTTGGATCAGTTTTGGTTATTTATGTTTTACAACAAAAATATTTCTTGCTTCTTGATCTTCCTAACATTAAATGTACCTGATATAGTTATCAATCTAACAGCTTCATTTAAAACCAGATAGTTTCATTAATACATAATTCAAAAGTTTATACATTTTTGTTATTTGTAATTTTCATACTTTCACAACATTTCCAAATATCTCAGTAAAATGTTCTTTTGTAATTTTTGAATACAATTCTGGCAAATTAGTTCACCGTTATTATAGTATAATAAAATATCAGAAATGCTTTCTTTGATAAATATGTCCCAAAATCTAAAGGGAAGAACCATTTTATGTCTTGTCAAAGGTCTGAACATACTTCTTCATGTTCATTCTTTCTCTGTCTTAAAAACAGAGTTTACGTCAGAATAAAAGGAGAAAAGAAACGACCAGTCTGCATATATTAAGTTGCTTGTATTATTTGTGACAATATAAAGGCTTAATAGAGATGCTGTCATCTGTAGATGTATGAACTGAATGCTTGTGGCCCCTCAAAATTCGTATGTTGAAATCATAATCTCTATTGTGATGATATTAGAAGGTGGAGATTTGGGGAGATAATTTAGATCCTGAAGGTGAAGCCCTCATGAATATAATTAGTGACCTTGTAAAAGAGACCCCAAAGAGCTCTCTAGCCGTTTTTCTGCCAAGGAGAAGATGGCAGGCTACAAGCCAGAAGAGTCTCCTCACCAGAACCCAAACATATTGGTACCCTGGTCTCAGACTTCAGCCTTCAGAACTATGAGAAATAAATGTGTTGTTTATAAGCCACTTGGTCTATGGTACTTGTTGTAACAACCCAAACTGACTAAGATAGTAGAATATTATTGTTCATAATAAGTTAAACATTTAAGCACATTTTCCTTTATTCACCATGTCCTAAGCTATTTATGTCATTCAATCATAGAAATATGGGTTTTCATTTCTTTGGTCTCATAAAACATCAGCACAGAAAATCAGTAATAAAATGGAGCTGGAATGCATCTGAACTAGAACATCTGCCTTAATGGAAAACCTGTTTGAAAACGATGATCCATTGAAATAGAAACTCTACCTTAATGAAAATCATTGAAAGATGTTGACAGAAGAAATATTTCACAAGTATCAGTGTAGCTTTCACATCCCTTTTGAAAAGAAAACTGTTTCTATATATCATTTGATATTATTAGAAAATATTGACCCATTGATATTAGGATGAAAAAGTGTGCTATTTAGTTAAATGTGTAATTTGTATGAGGTTTTGTAACAAAGCTCAAAGATGCATTTGTTCTTACAGCTTTATGAAAGGTGCATTTTCATTTTGATGCCAATGTTTTGTGGTAGGAATCATTCCCTTCTGAGAAATTCTAAGCAAGGACCATTGTGTTAGTGATTGATGCTCTTTGATAAAATTGCAGTGTAAGGCTATCTCTTCAGATAGTTTATTTTATTCTAGTCTATTTAGTTTAGTTTCATCAATGTCATACAATATATTCACATCATTTTAAAGTCAAGGAGATAAGACAATGGCAATAAAACAACAGAAAACACCCTTCTCTACTCCCCAGTTAAATTCCAAGAAACAATCATTTTTAGTGCTTATTTTTATTTTATATGTCATTTGTCTTTGTATTTCTGTAATAGTTTTACAACTATTTTTTAGCTTATTTATTCTGGATAAATATTGACTTCTGATTCTTAACCCTAATAACCAATAATAACCTGTGTCATTTTTATAACAAATTATTCTACTGTATCTTATGTTCATATTATATTTACATAATTGGTTTTATAAAATAGTGGCACTGAATCTGTAGTATAAAATATGTTTGAAATTGTTCCCATCTTAGTAGTCTTGTTAAAAATTATTATAATTGCTACATAGTATTTCAGCATTATCGCTGTTTCATGATTTTTAAAACAATAGCTTGGTGTTCATTTCACTCTAAAATAATTTTTATATTTAACTAGAGTAATACCTCTTTTATCTGTGGATCACTGGTCTGGAAAACTTAATTATTGAGACCGTAGCTGAGAAACTGAGTCTACTTAGCAAAGGCTCATCAAACACACAACCACATGCACACATAAATACACACACACGTCATAAAATCTATGTTAGAACACCCACCTTCTTTTTAGGAGGTGGAATCCGGTAGTGCTCCACTAAGAGCTTAATTACTTTTATAAATTAGAAGATCTCTCGGGACATGTATTTAGAAAATGCCATCCAGCCTAGAGTTAGACAAATAGACAAGAACCCAAATTAACAACCAGCAGCCTGATAAGAAGGACGAAAAACGAAAAACAATTTAGCAAATCAGAAAAGATAATTCAAAAATAGAGTAGCCATAGACTCTTTAACTATGAGCAAGCATTTCCACTGTCACAAATAGCCCATCAATGCATCGCTGTGTTGTAACATGCAACACAGAATTCCCTAATGAGGACCATTTGTTCTTAAAGTGGACCATTAAGCCATAAAGGTAGAATTTATTTTGATAGCAACTGTTCAAGAATAAAAGGAATTACTTAATATATTTTAGATAGAGTTTCATATTTAAAAATCCAGACTTGCAATAATTTTGACAATTGGAAGGTAGCGTTAGTTATCTGGATATTTGATAAATAACGAAGAAAAAGGAAAAAGTAGAGTTTTGAATAAGCCCAATCTGCATTTGAATCAAAGGTCAATTGGCTGTGTGATACTATGCAGATAAATGTATGTCTGTAAATTTAAATCTTTTCAACATTAGAATGAGTGTATTATATTGAGAAATACGGTTATTGTACAAAAAGTCCTGGCATATGGTAAAAATGGAAAAAACGAATCGTATCATAATTGTTCATTGATATCAAATTCTTCACACTCTGATTACAATAGAATGCAAAGTTACTACAGGAAAAAAATCGTTCAAATTTTCTTTTCTTTTCTTTTTTTAACTAAAGCAAGCTGAATTTTATTGGCCTCTATAACCACTCTGCTTTACCTCTGGATACCGAGTGGGAATACAAATTCACAGGCAAGGTACCAAACCCATATGTGGGGAAATCCCTGTATTTCTCACTCAAAATTGCAAAATTAGTGAATTTTGGAAACCGTACTACATGGCCATAAACTTCGAGGGTGCCTATTGAGGTGGATGGGGGGGTTGCTTACTTTCGTATTAAAATATTCTTATTCACCTCAATGAAATTCATACGAGTTTTAGAATACATCTTCATAAATGGTTTTAAAAATCAACCTATACTTTAAAATACTTTAAAAAGTACTTATACATTGAGCTAAACATTTTTTTTCTCCAAAACTGGAGTGAATAACTGTACTTTATTATGCTTTGAGCAATTCAAAAAGTTCGCAAAGGTGCCATTTGAACTTATTTTGTTCTCCACCTCAGACAAGGTTCTGTCTGGTACTGCAGTGCAACAATAAAGTCACACTCAAATTTACAGTGTTTTAGGGGTGGATGGGTCACTTCCATGAATGCTCACATGGGTACTTTACCCTAACAGCATGTGTGCAAATGCAGTTGGCATGTCCACAAGAAAACGGGATCAAGAAGCTTGTGGTTTAATTATTTCTTAGAGCTTGAGCTCTAATTTATTCTAAAGATACATCACTCTAATCGGGTTACAATGAACTGTGCACTAAAGGCATGGTGTTAAAAGCAAAAATGTACTGCTCTTTTCCTCCCTCTGCAAAAGTAAAGATATTGATCAGGCTCATGATTCAGTGCTATGTGCAGACTATTTTCCGTAAGCATAAGCCTTCTTTTCTTTCCTTATAATTGCAAAGGAGACATGTGCCAAGCCAGTATTTTTGGCTAAGTACTGACATATTGATATGTATACGTAAGCATGGTCAGGCTGTCTCTACAGGTGAGCTGATAAATGTGGGGACCATGTGTGTGTGTCAACTATTTTAATTTACTAATTGTGTATGGCCTGAAATCTATTTTGTCTACACTGAGTGAGTAATCTGGGTAGCTGAGTAATCTGACAAGCACTGAATCATTTATTCTTTTGTTTATTCAACTAAGAGGTGCAACTACAATGTAAGCAAGCACATACCCACATCTGTCTTTCTGAAGTTCAGCTTTATATTGTTTTTATCACTGTGATCAGTGTTTCTAAAGACAACATGGTGCTATAAGAGAATAATATTCAAGAACATAATATAGTCACACAGAATAGGCAAGTATTTCCTAAGAAAGTAGCAGCTGAGTTGAAGAAAAATAGCAGTTAACTAAATGGCAGGACACATATGCCTACATTTTGGTAACCCTATTTTACTACTTCCTTGGAGAAGCACCATTTCGGGGATGGCCATCCATGGAAAAAGGGAGATTTTTCTTCTGTATGAGGAAGATTTTTGCTAAGTTTGTCCTTCCTTGTCTTGTCCATATTTTGTTTTCTCTCATTCAAACATTGGGTTAGGTAGTTTGCCTAAAAGAGTATGGAAATAAATGTGAAGCTCTTAGGAAATGATTGTAATTTAAATCTGCAGGTAATAATATTAAACTTTGAAATGCTTTCCTCAGAAGATTTAGCTTCACATTGTGCCGCTAAACTCTTAACCATACAGGAATATAGAACAACACGCAAAAAGAGTCAAACCTTTGTAAGGCATAAATGAAAGCAATTTTCTCTGACGGGAGATTATAATTAACTAAATCTTCAGAAAAAAAATTCTTTAGAACTTTCTTAACTGGTTTTTGCATTAAATTTTTGAATCTAGTAAGTTAAGAATATAATTTCAATAAATTTTATGAGTTTCTGTAGCTATTTACATTTACTCCTAAATGTTAGTTTCATGAAGTCTAAAGATAGTGCAGATTTGTACTTAGACCCTATAAATCTAACAAAACACATTTATTTTGTTGTTGTTAAATAATGCTCATGAATTCAGACTTGTCATTTGGGAGAACATAAGGAATAATTTATATCAATAAAGTCGTTTCATTAAAAAAAATCTATTTCTTATCAGTCACCAGAGATTTGCTTTGCATTAACAGGTCTGAAATTATGACACTTTCCAAGCTCTTTATGAACTTGTATGTGTTTACAGTAACACTTTTCAAATAAAAATGCAAGTTTGAAAAGTCCTCGTAAGGTTACTTAGCTAAGTTTTTAAACCTTAGAACTCCGTCTAAAATTTATAACATGATCCATTTTAAAAAATTTCTTCATTCATTCTCCTCTTTTAAATCAATAGTTTGTAGTGTAACACATTCCATTTTAGTCTGTGTAACCCACATTTCTCTAACTCCTACTCACCCATCAATACTAATGGACTTATAGAAAGTCAATGTCAATTGAAATTTTGTGTAGATCATTTAAATGGCTTTCTAAGTATGCCTGGAACTTAGCTGAGGGCATCTCACTCATGTTTATCAATAAGTTCATCACTATTGAGTATAGATATTTCTCAATGTGGCAGAAATCTGGAGCCACAGGCGCATGAAGTAAGGAGAAGATGCATCCTTTCTTTTTGGCATGTTGTGTCAAATATTAGCCAAATTGTGCTGTTTATGCTCCCACAACTTACAGTTTTTAGTGAAATAACTCTTTTAAATCAAACACAGTTTTTCTACATTCTGTAGGAATTATTTGTCAAAAAGGGGCTAGCATACAGAACATATCCAAGTGAAATATCTAGTCTTATGTTCAGAATCCCTTGCCACTCTGGTGAATTTTTTCTGGGTAGTTTGTCTCACTGATTTCTGATTTCCTTAAAAAAGAAACCTTTGATCTTGCAAGTAAATGAGATATTTGATTATGCAGATAAACCTGAGATTACCTCATCAGTGTTCCAGATATGTTTGAATTCCAGTTTGGGCTCAACCTGTGACTTTCACTAAATGCCTACTATATCTTGGCCACCGTATCAAACTCTGACAGTTCAGAAATATGTGATGTAGCTACTATCCATAAGTAGCTCATAATCCAGCTGTAGATATAGTCATGCGTATAATTTCAATACAATGTGAAAATCACTATCAAGATACTATGTGCTGTGTAGGCACACAGTGTAACTATTATATAACCATAATAATAAAAAAAGATAAATAAAGCCAAACCCCACAGTTTTAGTAGTAAGGACAGATTTTAATCAGTAACACTTTTGTAATTGGTAAAAGAGTCCAGTATGAACTGAACCTTGTACAGAGGTAACTGAGAGTTTTAAAGGAAAATTGGGGTAATAAGGAGACCAGGTGAGTGAGGGCTCAGTAATCAGAAAAGTGAAATCCATCTGTTTGTTAACTGGCCCTTATGGAAGTTAGGCATTTCCCCTCCCACAGAGGCTGGAAGACAGAGACTCTCTTCAAATGTTGGCTGGACAAGTGGCAAATTATTTTGGCAGCCCTGAGTTCCCTTTGGGAGGCATATTTTGAGGGAGGATAGGATCATCCTAAGGATGTGGCCTTGAGCTGTTAGAGACTATGCTAGTGTTTGATTCAAGTCTTTAGAGGCCAATGTTAAGGCCTTGTCATAAAGAAGGACTCGGAGGACCCTGAGTAGAGTTTGGTCAAGGAGAAAATCTTTGTCAATGGAAAGTAATGACTAACTTTCCTATAATTATCTAATTTTCAGGTTTAATGGCTTCTTTTTTTTTGTACTGTTCTGTCTAACGTGATTTTCTTCATTGAGGAGTCCAGTAAAGACTTAAATAATATTGAGGGACCAATTTATTTCAATTTCTTTAAAAGGAGATAGAATTAAACTGAATTATGCAACAATAGTAAACATGGGCATGTACGCACAGATATACAATATGTACTGGATTGAATAGTGCCCTGTCCCCCAAAGCCATGCCTATCTGGAACCCCAAAATATGACTTTAATTGGAAATAGCATCTTTTCAGATGTATTAAATTAAGATGAAATCATACTCAATCAGGGTGGGCCTGAAATCCTAAATGATCATGTCTTTATAAGAAGAGCAGACACAGACATACGAAGAAGAATGACATGCGGTTAAAATAGTAGAAATTGACGTGATGCATCTACAAGTCAAGGAGGTACCCAAGAGCAAATACCAGGAGCTAAGAGGGGAAAGGAAAAGATGCCTTTCCAGAGCCCTCTGAGGAAGCATGACTCTGCAGACATCTAGATTTCAAACTTCTAGCCTCCAGAAACATGACAGTATAAATGTCTGTTGCTTTAAGCCCCCAATTAATTGCACTTTGTTACAGCAGCCCTAGGAAGCCAACACAGAGTATTATGTGTATATGAGACCAAGAATGCCAGGATGAGAAGGACAGGAACTTCTATACAACAATGCATTATGTTTGGTGAGGATCAGCAGGAAATGGCTGGGGCTGGGGTAAAGGAGGGTAATTCACATTGTATGTTTTCAACACTTCTCTGTCGTGGGATTAGGTTGGTAGTTTATCCTTTCAGCTTTGTGTTTTCAGCAGTTTGCAAATGCATCATTTACAGAAAAAAATATACCGATGATGAACATTGACAGTTTAAAGCTTCCTCAGAGGAAGGCTGAGGAAATTTGCATATGTATTAGCTGAGTAAATATCATCATATTAGGTTAGGGTTCCTTGGCTTACATTGTTAAACTTGAGAAGAACAGACTATGATGTATCATGATTATATGAAACAGATGGGAAGCTTTAACTTCTTTATTTTCTGTTTTGAAATCTTGTTAATGTGAGTTTTATATTAAAGTGAGTCCTTTTGTATAGGCACAAACCCAACAATATATACAATAAGAGGAAAAATGCCAACATTTACTCTCATTTCTATAACTTTTATTTGGTATCTCACCTACTGTCAAAAAGAAAGAACACAATAAATATAGGTTTCTTTAGTAAATCTTAGAGTAAATTTCTGATTAAGATCTATTTCCAGGAGAATTCCACTTTGCTGAGTACCACATCAATTAAATATGAAATTAAGTAAATATACCAACAAAATGATTTCTAGAATAATTGGAAATTTATATGTTGTGAAGAAAACCTGTATGTTTGAGCAAAGAGAGTATTTTCCTGGAAATCAGGAATCCTATGTTAGGAGTTGTCTGTTAGTCAAGTTTCTCAGTCTCAATATTTCCATCTGTAATTCAATAGCTTCTTCTCCAAATACTTTTTTCAGTTATTTTGAAGATATGTGAATAGACATCTGAAGTATTTAAGTTCCAGAGGAAAAAAAAAATAAGCAATAATATGCTCCATTAAGGCAGGGATTATCCATTTTGTTTTATCCCTACCACCTTGAAAAATATTTTGCATGGAGTATAACTCAAATTTCTATTGATAAATGAATGGATGGATCAATAAGGCATGATTTAACTTCCTCTAGAAATAATTATCTTTCTTTCAAGGGTGCTAGGAAAATTGTGTAAATTTACGGTGACCCAGATATTCAAACATAAATGAAATTCTGCATAATACCATTCAGATAAGATCATGTTTTAAGAAAATGGAATTTTAAACTGATTTACTTACAGATTGCATTTTACAAGTGTTTCTTACTTAACCCATTAGTTTATCTTCATAGATAAAGATCAATTACTATAGTTTGCAAATCTCCAATTGTCCCCATTAATTATTAAATGCGTGCTGTTCTACAGAGGCATAATTACACTGACATAATCTTTCAGGGTTCAAACTTACTTCTACAGTGAGTTACAATTTTTCAGCCTTTTAACTTACCACTTCCCAGGCTTTTAACATACCTATTTCACTGAAAATTACTCTCGCTTTATGCTATTTTATTGCTCTTAGAGTTTGATTGTATTTTACTACAAACCATTAAGAATTCTGACATATTCATGAGACCGATGGTGGTTTAAATAGTATTTTGTAGATTCATAGATTCATGTAAGTGCATGTGGAGAAAACTCATTTTTAACCATTTTTCCTCATATGTGCATTTATGGAAAGGTGTATGTTTATAATGAAGTCCCACTGATCCCTGGCTTTAAAAAAAAAAATATGATATTTTCACATGATTTCAAATTTTATGAGGAGTTGCATATTTTTTGTATTAAGTACAAGGTAAAATTAGAGAATAAATTTTATCTTTAACATAATTATAATGTGTAATACAAAAATTGCAAAGCTTAGAATTCTGCCACTGCAATAATGACAAGTTCAAAGATAATTAGATAACTTACTTTCTAATGGTTTCTAGTTAGAGCTGCAGTGAGTTGTTCATGAGAGATTAAATATCAAATACAAATAAGATTCTAATCCTGAATTTTGAAGACAAATAATCATGAAAGAAATACCTGCTATACTTATAGCAAATGAACACCTCAAATCAAAGACAATTGTAGTGTTTTTGGATTATTTCCCTTTTGATTGGTGGAAAAATATTGGCATATTCACAACACCTAGTAAGAAAGTATTGGAACAGTCAACAGGAAAACTAGTAATCAGGAATGCTTCTCGTTGCTATTGTCAGTTAACATTTATTGAGGCCTAAGTGCTGTAGAGAACACATGATTAGACTTGGTTTCTGACCAGGATATTAACAATGTCTGTTAAAGGAAAAAATGTCTAGGCACTAAAACAATTTATTCTCCTCATCTTTGGTAACCTTAAGTCACCAAATTAGATTCCTTATGAGAAATAAATCTTGTTGAAAGGTTTTAAAGAGACCTGAGGGCTTGAGAATCAGACTTCATAGAATGATCTTAGTCTTCCCTGTCAAGAGTCATTAAAACTAAATTATTGCATTGTCTAGATTAATGTTGATTCTATTTTAATTACAAGGTATATATGTATATGTGTGTATACATTGTGTGTATACATACATACTTTGTAATTTATATGTATATCTTGTAATAAAATACATATATCCTGTAAATAAATATAATATATACTATAAAGTATCTATTTATATAGTTATATATAAAGTATATATATGTGTATGTGTGATATGTACATATATATACTTTAATGGTTAGTCTTCTTAAAAAGTTTAAGCAATTCCTTGGATATTTGTCAGTCAATATATCTGCCTTTGCATTCAAATGTTGATAAATAACTAATATTTCTTAGCTATTGACTGTGAACCTCCTTGTATTTCCGCAGTATAGTCAAATGCAGTAGAAAGTAGGATTAACAATAGAGTTGGCAATGGTTAAAAATGAAAAGGCATTTTCTTGCCCTAGGAAGAGTAGCTATTTGAACATAGGGAAAGACAATAACTCAAAAAGATATTTTTAAAAATAAAAACTGCATATTTGTATATGTAATATTCCATACTTATGTGCTATGGTCTGAATGTTTGTGTCCCTCTGAAATTCATATATGGAAGTCCTAACCCCCAAGGTGATGGTATTACGAGTTTGGGCCCTTTGAAAAGTGGTTAGGTCATGAGGGTGGAGTCTTCATGAATGGTATTAGTGCCCTTGTAAGAGTTCTGAGGGAGCTTGTTCATCCTTCCACCATGTGAGGATACAACTAGAAGGTAAAATCTATGAAGAAGTAGGCCCTGTCCTGACTAGTTACCACTGATGTTTTGATTTTGGACTTCCCAGTCTCCAAAACTGTGAAAAATAAATTTCTATGTTTTGTAAGTTACCAGTCTAAGTTGTTGTAGCAGCCTGAATGGACTAAAACACTATCTAATTTTGAAACTACAAAATTATGAAGTGAAAATTAATTCACAGGGCATTCTAATGGCAGGTTTGTTTTTAACCTACTACAATTGTCAGGGTGTATGTGTGTGTTTGTGCACGTGTGTGTATACATATATTTTCTAAATATATATATAATTCTATACTAAATGTATTACAGTATTATTAATATTCTTAAGATATTAATATAGTATATATTTATATTATATAACTTTATGGGAGAAGATTGTATTATAAATACATATCTAACTCTTAATTTTTCCTAGCTTGAAATTTTACCTGATGTATTTGACATTCTTTATCAAAAATGATAATGTATTGATGTTACATAACAGTTTTAATTACTTTTTACTTTACAATTAGTAGCATAAATCTCAACAGCAATAGAGTAACAGAAATAATTTAAAGCCAATTAAATGAAACAAGTTTTGGATACTTCAATAATAATTTCCTGTCTGTAATTAGACTTCATTTGTTTTTTCTATGAAATCAAAATTCACCTAAAAATTCTTGAAAAGAATTGATATTTTTTATTCAGCTCAATTTGGACAAACTGGAACAACTACCTGTAATGGGAATGATTGAGTGGGATTTTAGATACAAATGCTAATAACATGAACTATATTTCATTTAACAATGAAGGTTGGAGTAGAAATGCATTCAGAAAGCCCGTATCAGGAAGACCCATCTGTTATTAGAGAAAGTAAAACAAACAAACAAAAAAATGAGTGAAACAGTTAAATAGCCAAGTTAATACAATAAGGAGAATTCTTAATTAAACATGCTATAAAAAGAAATTTCCCTCCAAAAAGGGGAAAATATCTTTTCTACAGTGTTTCTCATATACCAATATGGAGTAGAGAGGAAAATATTAGATACAACTTGAGAATATGATGAAGACCAGATTATCAGTATGACACACAACTTCAGTCCAGAATTGCATGATTTGTCTTTCTAGAAATTGAGAATTAATGCTCATTGAGAACTTACTGTTTTCCTGATGTGTGCCATACAAACGACTTTGATGTTACTATGGTGGTCATCTTTTTAGACCCGCATTTGTAACTGGTACTAATGTCGTATCTAAATAATTATCACATTAACTTTGCTTTAGACAGAAGACTGGGGGATTCCTAAGGAAGGAAATGAAGGAACAGAATAAAAAATAAAAGGCACACTTAGAAAAATTTTGAGTTTAAATGTCACAGGTTAACTGGCTATAAATCTAGTTTCTCTGTCAGTGAGGAAGATTTAATTTAAATATCTAAGTATTATTTTTAGTAGGCTACTAAAAGATAAGGGATGCCTTGTGAACAGTGTTAATTTCTTAATACAGCACCATAAATATTTTATTCATTTTCATTGTTGAAATTACGTAAATTTTTTATTTTTACTATATTGGAAGGTATTGAAATGTTCAAGAATTTTGTACTAGGTACCAGAATATTTCCTCACAATATGGATTCTCATAGATGGACTTCCAGAAATAAGAACAGTGTAAAATAAAGTCCACCTGTTTTATAAACGGAGAACAAAGGGAGAAAACAAGGAAGAATAAAGGGTAAAGGAGGTTTGGAAACAAAAGACACCACCTGATGCTCTAATCTATGTGAGTCCACTTATAGACGCTACATAAAGCAGTGTATGTTTGGGCCTTCCTAATGGGATAAGCAGATTCTGGGTTGTTATTATTAGAAGATGGGTTTGGATTTACCTTTTATGAATCTATTAGCTTATTCTTTTTTTTTTTTTTTTTTTTTTTTTTGAGATGGAGACTTGCTGTCTCCCAGGCTAGAGTGCAGTGGCGCCATCTCCGCTCACTGCAAGCTCCACCTCCTGGGTTCATGCCATTCTCCTGCCTCAGCCTCCTTAATAGATGGGAGTACAGGCGCCCGCCGCCACGCCAGGCTAATTTTTTGAATTTTAAATAGAGACGGGGTTTCACGGTGTTAGCCAGGATTGTCTTTATCTCCTGACCTCGTGATCCGCCCGCCTCGTTATTCTTTACATTGTTAAAAGCAGAGCCAAAAAGGCAGTTGACTTTGTGACGCTTTCAACTTGTAGAAATGCCTTCATGTTAAAATTTTTGTTCTGATACATAGTAATGTGTTACCATTGGTAATTATTTTCTCTATATAAAGTATAATATTAATCTGTAAAATGGGGACACACTGCTTAATGCTTTTAAGAGACTTATATAAGTGCTTATAAAGTGTTTAGCATAGTTCCCAGAAAAAAACTAATTAAATATTATTTATTGTGATTAAGTCACATAACCAACTGTTCCATTCCATATAATTTATATCTGTAATCAGACTTAATTTGTATAACAACACTTTTTTACAGGCCTCTTCATTTTAGATATGCCAAGCTCTGTGCTAGCTTTATGAGCAATTTAAATACAATTTGCTTATCTGTCCAAATAACATTTGATTTTTCCTCTTCTTTTTCACATAATACATTTAAATGAATGTTTATGTTAGCATAATAGGCTTAACTTTATATATTAGAGGAAAGAAGATTGACAACAAAAAATATTTCCCTGCAATATTAATAACCAATGTCTAAACATTTGCCAAACACATAACCTGTTAGGATCTTATTTTAACTAAAATAATAAGTTATGTTACTTGTGCCTTCTTGTTTCTTTGTTTAAATGAAGCATTAGGGAGTTTTTATTACAGTTCAATTTTACCAGAGCCATGGAAAAATGACACTGTAGAGGTTATGTTATGTAGAGCTGTGGGTCCGTACATGCTTAATCAAAACATTAATGACTAGGCAAGGTGACTCACCCCCTGTACTCCTAGCACTTCGGGAGGCCAGTGTGGGAGAATTACTTCAGTACAGAAGTTCAAGGCTACAAGTGAACCAGTTAGCTATGATTGTGCCACTGCACTCCAGCCTGGGTGACAAAGTGAGAACCTGTCTCTAAATAATTGATTAATTAGTTAAAAATAAACATTTATATGTTTCTATTAGGCACATTCCCCAGAAAATAAAATTTGGATTAGTATATAATTAGCGGTCGGGCGCAGTGGCTCACGCCTGTAATCCCAGCACTTTGGGAGACCGAGGCAGGCGGATCATGAGGTCAGGAGATCAGGAGATCGAGACTATCCTGGCTAACACGGTGAAACCCCGTCTCTAT
>NW_012118966.1:262017-270245 GCF_000951035.1 Colobus angolensis palliatus | reverse complement strand
TATATATAAAATTTGCTACTTTGTTCCCGCCAAACCACAGTATTGAAAACCATTCTTGAGAGAGAGGAAAAAAAAAGAAACTTTTGTGATTCATTTCAGCACACAGATCAATAAAGAGATATAATCTTTATGTGGAAACTGATGGTTAGCCAGAAAACAAAGCAAACATTCTGGCTAGTTATTATGGAAAGTGCTTGAAAATTGCAGATGCTCTAAATTTATTGTTTCTGCTGTTTCTATATCATTTTTCAGTTCACAACTCAAGAGAAAACACGGTTGCTTAATGACAGAGTTGCTTTTGGATTTCATTTCCTTTTGTGAGGCAGAATTAGCACTTTAGAAAATATAAATTATGTTTGTCTGAAACTGGTGACTTCAAAAACATAGGAAAATATACAACATTAATGTGTAAAGAAAAAAATAGTGTAGAAAAAATGATGGGCTTGTAGACAGGTAAATCTTTACAACGTAAGATGTCTATTTAAAGACAAAACAATGTATTTTTATGTCTATAACGTACTTTAGTTTATAAACTGCCTCCAGAACCTTTTCATCTAGATGTCTATTTCCTCAAGTTACTGAAAGTGAAAACCATCAATGTATTTTAAAAACAAACTCAATTGTATAAGGAACTCATTTCTGAGCACATATTTTAATGTTCATTTGACCTGTGTGATACATATTTATTCTAACATTTTTAATAGAAATTTCATTAGCAATGTCATGTGTACTTTTCCTCAAAAACATTTTTCCTTTTTTATTTTACTCAATTTTGGAATGTCAATTTTCTCCAAGAGAAATGTTAGTCAATTTTTTATTGTACAATTTTTTAAATTAAAATTATAATGAAAATTAGAAATATCTGCAAGACTACTACAATAGTTAATGCTTTGTCTCCATACTTTCAGAGAATATTAATAATCTGTAGAAGAGTTTGGCAAACTCTTACTGTAAAGGTCAGAAATTAAATATTTTAGACTTTTTGTGCCATATGGTCTGTCTCAACTACTCAATTCTGCAGTAGAGCAACAACATTCAGAGATAATAGGTAATGACAGTTATAGTTTGGTTCCAGTGAACATTTATCTATAAAAACAAGCCATAATTTTGTTTAATCTGTAAAATAAAGTTCTTATCCTAGCTGCCAGAACCTGCATTGTTAATATTCTTAGTATCTACTTCAAATAACCTTTCTATGTATGAGTAGTCACAAGTATACGAAACAGATAAATGCCATTTATTTTTGTTGCCCTTACTTTAAGATCTATCTGCTTGGATTATCCTCTGATTTATGAGAACATTGGGGAGATTCATGGCTTACTGTAGATAAATAAGACCCTCACTTTCCTCACTTTCATATTCTCTTGCAGCTAAAACACTAGTATTTTATGTTAGGTGTATCTGTTAATGAAATTGAATATAAAATTTGAAACCTAAAGACTTAGGGTACAAAAAGAATCCATTCTGGCTGAGAATGGCAGCAGAGGCCACAGGTAGAACACTGAGTTTCCAGGTACCCAAGTTATTGAAGTACAACAGTTGCTTGTAGGGTTGTCGCAGTCAGCAATGTAATCTGAGTTGTGCATTGTTAAGTGATGTAGGCATCAGTGTGTTGATCAGACTGGTTGTATGACACATCTTTGCTAGCTTCCATCCATTTTCCAAATCTCATACTACAGTTTTCTTTGAAAATATTACATTGGTTAGTTAAAAACAAGGGTAGTAAAACACTAACAAACTGAAATTTGTCTCTGGAATCTCAGGGCTTTCAAAATTATAATTGGTTAAATTATGAGTTATTGTGACCTAAAATGAAATGACCACCCAAGACAAATCTTAGCAAGAATTTGTGGCTGGGCCACACAACAAAATGAACATAAGAGTAACTCAGCATCTGTGTGGTGGGGTGGTTACTGGTAGCTGCACTGTACAATCTGAAAGAAAGAATGAAAACTCTAAGTTTCTAATTTCAAATTTTCATTCCATGGCATATACTTTTTCTTATTATATTAGATGTTCCCTTTTAAACAAAGCCAGAGCACCACCATAGTCAAAAACAAAAACAAAGTTTGATTCTGTAAGATTACAAGTTACAATATTAGTCAAATTCACAATGTCATCTAGTGTCTTATATTAAATTTATGGCGTTAATGGAAAATGGATGGGACCCTGTATTATTCCATTTTCATAAGACATACCTGAGACTGGGCAATTTACAAAAGAAACAGCTTTAATTGGACTTACAGTTCCACATGGCTGGGGAAGCCTCACAATCATGGTGGAAGGCAAGGAGGAACAAGTCACGTCTTACGTGGATGGCGGCAAGCAACAAATGAGAGAGAGAGAGCTTGTGCAGGATAACACCTCTTTTTAAAGCCATCAGATCTTATGAGACTTATTCACTATTATGAGAACAGCATGGGAAAGACTTGCCCCATCATTCAATTACCTCCCTTTGTTTTGTATGGCCAAAACAAAGTGGATACAGGTCCCATACAAGTCCAAAATCAAATCTTAAAGCTCCAACATGATCTCCTTTGATTCCATGTCTCACATCCAGGTCCTGCTGAGGTAAACTGAAATAGTTACTAGAATGGGCACCACATATTTAATCAGTAATAGATGAAATTAAATTGTCTTAAATTACATAGGTAGTTTTAGAAATTATAATGGTGTGAACATGGAATGATTCATAACATTATATTTATTTAATGTCTTCCATTATTTGAATTCATAAAGCAATAACATTTTTATTATTTTTAAGTTAA
Source organism: Colobus angolensis palliatus (assembly GCF_000951035.1). Classification (NCBI taxonomy): domain Eukaryota; kingdom Metazoa; phylum Chordata; class Mammalia; order Primates; family Cercopithecidae; genus Colobus; species Colobus angolensis. Next base: position 267,477 of record NW_012118966.1, on the reverse strand, counting down.
TAGATATCCATTTAATCTAGAAAAACAACTTTGAAGGTATATTCATCTGGCTATATTTGAGATTAATGAATTACTGCCTTAGGCATTTTCTTTAAGAACTATTGGAAGTACCATTTTTCTAGTGTCAAAAAATATCAGTGTGCTCATTTGAATGTTATTAGATGTGTTTTAAATATATATCTGATGAATGGTTTCAACAATAAGAAATGATTTTATAATGAGTAGTCTTGCAAGAAATACATCAACAATCAAATTAAGAATTTCTAAATTTAATTTTTTACAAATTGTTCTTTAAACATTTCTTGTTTGATTCTCCTTTTGTGTTAACTTGTACAAAGCTGTTTGCTAAAGTTGTAAGGAGACCATTGGTTTGATAGGAGCAGCAGTGTATCATGGGCAAGAACATTAAATCTGGAGGCACACTGTCTAGTATTAAACACCAGCTCCAAACTTATTCAACTCTCTACTATATCTGTATTTAACTTCCTCATGGTATTGCTGTCATAATTAAATAAATAATGCATCAAATGCACTTACAGAAATACTCAGTGCATATCAAATAATATATATGTACTAGCTAAATCTTAATTTTGATAAGAAAGATGTTTGAAATACAGATATGCTTGAGAAATAGAGGCATTAAAGTTTACCTTCAGAAGTACTAAAGGCTTGACTGATACCAAAATACTTGAATGATTCTTGTGATACATAGAAAGATCCAGATTAGAGTCAGAATACCTAAATTCTAATTACCCTGTTATTTATATGTTATATGATTTTAATAAATCATAGCTCTTCCTTACTCTAAAACAAAGACAGTCATGTTAAGCCTAAATCATAGGATTGAAAAAATTTAATGGAGTAATTTAAACAGAATTTTAAAATATAAACTCATGATCATTCACCCACAAAGTGAGGGATCAGAGTTCAGTTTCTGCAAGGAAATTCTGGAAACTAGGGCTAGACATGAGAGTGAGCAGGCCTACCTTATGGTTAGCCTTAGGACAAAAAGCCCAAACAGATGTCAGGATAAGCTGAAGTCACATATACAGGACAGGGAGGTGGAGAAAAAAGGACATGATTACAAAACATGGGTCTGCAAAGGGCAGGCAAGGTGAAACGTACAGGTTTTAATAAGTAGGAGAGCCTGAGAAAGAGAAGACTTTTAAAAGTCCATGAATAGAAAGAGAATGCTTAATGTACTAAAAGGAGTCAGCCAGAACACTCTAAAGCACCATCTAAGTACAAGTTGTAGGTATTAAATAGTGTCCCCCACCCAATGATGTCCCAGGTAGACATTAATTGTTCTGTTTAGAGTTTTAGATGAAGTAACTACTGTTCCCTCACATTGATTCCCTCCTACAAAAGACAATATGTAACAGTAAAAAGAGGATAAAATACTTTTCAGATAGGAAGATTTCTTTAACTGTAAATCGCGATCCCATTTTCTTTATTGCCAACTCCTCCTTTAGGCACTTACGTTGTAGTAAAAGCAGAAGCAGCATTTGATGCTGGGGTTTTCAGCTGATTCTGGGTGATTTTTTTCACAATAGTGACACTATCAAAATCTTCCTAGATTCATCATACTTTCAGTCAGTGACTTTTTCAGTTACCTATTACTGATGCAGATGTTCTGTTTTTCTCGTTTAGGCTAGGTTGCATTTACATGTTTTCTATTAGCATCTGTTTTCCACATCAGAGATTTAGAGAGATATTTTCCAAATACAATACACATATGTACATATATGTGTGCACACACACACACATACACACGCAGAGAGAGAGACAGTTCCTGACTTACAGTTCAACTTGATAATTTTTCGACCTTACAATGGTGACAAAGTGATATTCATTCAGTACAATGGGCTTATGTTGAAATTAACCTGTCCTATTATAAGTAATCCAGGCACAATATTTTCAATTTAGGATGGGTTTATCAGGACAACTCTACCATAAATCGAGGAATATCTGCATATATAACCCTTCTTTTCATGAAATTTCATGTTGATCCTCTTCTATTGAGAGGTAGGGAGCACTATTTTTAATTCTTGCAGTGAGTAGACTTTGTAACTACCTTGATCAATATGTTGTGGTGAAAGCGATGGCATGTGATTTCTGAAGCTTCTATCTGCCTCTTTTCTGGACAAGTGTTTGAGGAGTCCTGAATTGACATGTAGGAAACCTGGCTGTACTGAAACCACCATGCTGGAGAGACCACAGGAAGAGACAACCAGATATAGAGAGAGTTAACTGAGGAGATTCAGGTGTTCTATCCTCCAGGTGTTCTCACATAGTCTCAGCATGACTTCAGAGTATTCCAGCCCTATTCTCCCAGCCACCCTAGGTGATGCTGAGTACAGCACAGATGAACTGCTACATGAAAAATAAATGTTGTTATTCGAAGTCACTAAGTAATTGGCTTTATTATATAGCCATAATCACTGAGTTGGTGCTCTTCAGAAATTGATTGGTAGTCTTGCAAGAAGTCCTATGTGTGTGGCAAATAATACCAAATTTTTACAAATACCAAAATAACACCAAATTTTTCACTCCAATTAAACCATCTCTTAAGAATCATTGAGGTAAGAGACCTTCCTACCAAAGATTCTTTAGGTTAGCTAAGGTCGTATTTACATGTGGCAATATTTATTTATCTTACATCTGAACATCTGCTTTCTCCTTTTTATGGACATTGTATGGAGAAGTATCAACCATGCATGTTTAAATTCTTCATTTATGTTGTTTTACAAACTAGTAGAATTTTTCAAATTTATTAGAATGTAGTTAACAGTAGCACTAATATATAAAATACTTTTGTTTAAATCATTTGAACCTGAACATGAGGAAAGTTTATCTAGCTGTTATAGAAAACATTAACATAGCTAAAATAATAGCATGTATCTAAGGAGATAATGCATTTATTATGATATGCATTTTTTTCTGAATTAGGTCAGATTAGGATTTATCAATTTTCTTTTCCTACCTTAGTATATAGTCCAACTATATGGTTTAAAAAAAATGCAAACTAAAACCCAAAATTAATGCAACATAATTCAGTCAGCAATATAAATGCCACTTTTATTAAACAAGCTGTTCAAATTGAGCTCAAAATTATATGCTAAATAGGACATTTTATTTTCTGTGTTCCTCCATGGTTATATTAAAACTTATTTATGCAAATCTCTAAGATATATTTATAGATTTCATTAGATAAAATATTACTCACCTTTTAAATTATAAAATACCAACTTTTTATGCTTTGAATAATTGGCCAAATTGAATGAAGAGTTCAAGTTAGATGATTTATGGAAATGTAATTTTATGCAGTGTGCTCCAGAGTTAATTTTCCTTTGGTCAGTTATGTGTTACTCGCTGAAACTTGGTGAAGCAACTTCAGATATACTGTACCTCAATACCTGGACATAGGTACATTTTTCTTTGGAGGAATGATCCAGCAAAACTTGAACAGGTTCATACTGAAAACAACAGAGAAAATCAATTCTTATCCTTATTTAAAGTATGATGAATCTGGAATATTGTGTTGGTTCTTAAAATTTGACTTCAATAAAAATGTAAAGTAAACAACTTATTTTATGATTAAAATTAAATGAGTTTTCAAAGAAATATTATTTGGTTACAATGTCAGAAAAAAGTGTATGTGCTATGTTTATTGATGGAAAGGTAGAAACACTATAGTATAGTATTTCTTTTACTCATAAAATATAGCTGTGTCTGTTTATTATGTAGCAATCTAATCTATCATCTGTCTCTATTATTTAAACATATATATATGTAATTTGTATGTATGTATACATGCATCAATCTTTCTATATTTAACATTCAAAAGAGAAATAACAATAAATACACTTGTATAGAATGCTTTTCAATTTCTGCACTGTATCGACTTCTCATTAAACTAAACAATTAAGTCAAAATTCATGAAGTATGTATTGTAAGTATTAAACAGAGAAGATTGAAATTCAAAGGAATTTAATGGCTTTCTGAAAGCTATACATCAGCTGAATGCAAAATCTTGTATTGAACAAATGACTTCATTCATTACTCATAAATGAATTAAACACATACTGAGTATGATCTTGGAAAAAAATTTGAAATATACATGGTCCAAATAGGGTAGTATTTAGAATATATTAAGAAATTATATAAATCAATAAAAGTTTAGCTCAGGAAAAATGGCATAAATATGTATCTTAAAAAGGAGGAAATGTAGCCAAGAATATATGAAGAAATGTTTGTCCTTATTAGTGTTGAAATAAAATTGTAGCCACAATGGAATAATATTTTGTACCCATTTTAATGAACAAAACATGTATCATGAATAACAAATCTGATAATAAGAAATGTTTGGGAAGATGCCAGTCTACCTGGATTCATTCTATGTGAGAGTGAAAATTATATATTCAATTTGAAAAATTTTGGTACTACAGTTTAGAATAATCTCATAATTATGAACTTATACATGTCCAACTTTTTAGCAATTTAACTTCTAGATATATACTCAAATGCTATGATTTACATGTGCTCCATGAGATATGTACATGATGTTCATAGCTCAGTACTCTTAAAAGCAAATTCTGGGAAAAAAATCAAGCATTTGAAAACAAGATAATAATTTAAAATAATTGTTAAAAGGTGTGCATTCACTTAACATATCATTCAAAATGAATTAAAATACATGAAATTTTTAGCAAATAAAATAAATACTCCTTCAGCAAATATAATACTCCTTTTGTGCATTTTAATACTTTGTTTTTTGCTTTTATTAATTGATATGCAGACATAGTATCTGTTTACTGTATCCTGAAAAATGAGGAAGTAGAGCTTGTATTCAAAACTATAAAAATACAGCTACTAAAACTGACACTCTTGTTATTTTGTTCTAATTCTTTTAAGTCTATCTCAAAGAAATTTCATGTATTCTAAAGAAAATTAATGGCTTCATGTTGGAGGCCCAAAGATTGAGGGTCGTGATCAACTCAGTATACCACTGGAGGCTATATGAGTAAGCAGCAAGCTGTTTCTCATAAATGCAGAATGTTGGCAGACTTGTAACAGGGTTTGTCGTTTGTCTGGTTGGTTTTAGTTTTTTCTGCTCCAGCAGACCTGCCTTGTTCAAGTTCCTATAGGACCCTATCTGTCCCTATCTGTTCTTGTCTATCCCTGCAAGTTTCTGCTAGTCTTTGCTAGTATTTCCTAGTGTATGTTGACTTGTAACAGGGTTTCTTGTTCATCTGGTTGGTTTCAGTTTTTTCTGGGCTTTAGTTTTTTCTTTTTTTTGCAGACCTTCCTCATCCAAGTTCCTTTAGGACCCTATCTGTCCCAGCAACTTTTGCTAGTCTTTGCTAGTTTTTATCCCTATCTGTCCCTGTCAGTCCCTATAGTCCCTGTTAGTTCCTGTGAGTTCTTGCAAGTCCCTGTCTTTCCCTACCTATCTCTATT
>NW_012118966.1:252242-257112 GCF_000951035.1 Colobus angolensis palliatus | reverse complement strand
AAGTCATTCTCTGACCAGCTTTGATCCGTTGCTGGCGATGGGCTGCGCTCCTTTTCAGGGGGAGATGCGCTCTTATTTTTTGAATTCCCAGCTTTAGTTTTTTCTGTTCCAGCAGACCTTCCTCGTTCAAGTCCCTATAGGACCCTATCTGTCCCTATCATTCCCTGTCTGTCCCTATGGTACCTGTTAGTTCCAGCAAGTCCCTGTCTTTCCCGACCTATCTCTATTTCACTCTGTTTATCTCTACTTATTTCTATTTATCCATACTTATCTCTATTTGTCCCTGCAGGCCTCTTCAGGTCCATTCAGGTCTCTTCAGATCTCTGTTTCTCCCTAATTGTCCCTGTTTAGGCGCCACTTGTGACAGATTGCCACGGTTACTACTTGAGACTATCATTAGAGCAGTTACTACTGTTACTACTTGAGACCGTCATTATAAGACTGAACAAAGGGACGAATGTAGAAATGAAAATTTAAGACAAAAGAAATTGTTTTAAAGGAAGGGGTAAGTAGAAGAAGAAGAAAGCTCCCTGTTTCCAGTGAGCAAAAGCAGCTGCCGAGTTTCCACAACCCTTAGTATTTATTGGGTAGTAAGAGCAGGGAGGACGAGTTAATGATTGTTCAGGTGATTAATTGATCACGGGTTCATATAATTACCAACAGGCTTCAGATGTACCTAATCACAAGAAACATTGCACTTGTAGTGTGACTGCCCTCATCATTCCTTCTGGGTGGCAAATGCAGTTTGTCAGTCTGCCAACATTCTGCATTTATGAGAAACAGTTTGCTGCTTATTCATATAACCTCCAGTGGTATGCTAAGCTGATCACAGTCCTCAATCTTTTGACCTCCAACAGCTTCACATATATCTGTTTCCCAAGTTACCAACTCTCAAGAATTTATCTCAATTTTTTTTTCTCTTTTAGTATATTAGTTTTTTTAGAAGTAACTTAAAGAAAATTCCAGTTATCATGTTATTTCACCTTTTATAATACATGCACATATTAAAAAAACTAAGCACACATTCTATTCTGATATAATCACAGTGTCTTATAATTATTTACAAAACTAATAGTAATGCTTTGGTATAAATTAACATTTAATATATTTCTAAATTTTTATACTTGTCTGAAAATGTATTTTATACTTTTATTTTTTCCAGTCAGCATCCAAATTCTACAGATTCTATTTGGCTGTAATGCTATTTAAGAGTCCTTCAATCTAGAGAAACCTCCTTTGATTTTATGCAAAACTAGGGATAACAGAAGGAAAGCATAAGATCATTTCAATAGAGGCAAAAGAACTTAAGCAAATAACAAAATAAAATTTATCAAAGTGGTAAGGTATCTATGAGAAATCTACTGCAACATCAGGACAAATGTAGAGTTTATAAACATGAACAACAAAATAATTTTTACTCTACTTGTATTTAATATAATTCTGAAGAACTTAGCCTGTACAATAAGCAATAAATTCAAAAAAAAAAAGAAATAATAAAGCTTCGATAAGAAGTAGTAAAATACTATATTTATATGTAGTATACTGGGGAAATCTTAGACTTTGAAAATTTAAATAAGCCTACAAACGATTATTAGAGAACTAATAAGTAAATTTAGCAAACTATGGAATGAGAAAATAATGTGTGTCTGTTAGAAATAAATAATTGGAAAAAATAAATTTAAAATAATTTAAACTGACAACTACAAAACACTGCTGAGAAATTAAAATATATCTAAAGAAATGGAGAGAAGTACCATGTTTATGAATCAGATGTTTCAGTACTATTAAGATATCAATTATTTTCAACCTGAACTACAGGTTCAGCACAATCATAATCAAAATACCTGCAAATGACTCTCCTGGTAATGACAAAGTAACTGGCATCCAACTTGCCTACTGTTGAAAGCAATTGTAACACTGGACAAAATATATGAGGTAGCAATTTCCAGGCATTGAACTGCAAATATCAGAGGACTTTCACCTTGTAAGAAGGGAAATACACAAGGTGAACCCAACATAGCCTTTCAATCATTCTTTCTTCCTAGTGACACTGGCATGCATAGGACAGAGGGGATGGAGATTCCACCTTCTAGTTTGCCCTCTTTTAAGTCCCTCCTCTTTAGCTGGACCTCATTAATTGATCTTATTGAAAGCAGTAAATGTGATAATGTTGCTTTTGTGATCAGGGTAAACATAATGGCTTGATCCACCTAGCTGACTTTCTCTGTAGCCTTCTTGACTTGCACATTTTGATGCAGCAATCTGCCGTGCTGGAAAGACCCATAGACCAAGGATGTGATGGCAACAGCCCTCTGGCCAACAACCAGCAAAGAACTGAGACTCTCAGTTCAACAGCCTGAGAGGAACTGAATCCTGCCAACAACTCCATGAGTTTGGACATGAATTTTTCTACAGTTGAGACTTCGAATGTCCTCAGCCAAATGACATCTTGATTGCAGTCTATGAGAGACTCTGAATTGGAGGATCCTGCTGAGCTTTTCCTAAGTACCAAATCCACAGAAGCAATAAGAAAACAAATATGTGTTGTTTGAAGTTCATGGTAATTGATATGCAGCAATATATGACTGATACAGCACTCAAGGGCACATGGGATAATCACCAAGATGTATCATATTCTGGGCCATAAAACTAACCTTAAAAAATTAAAATAATATAAATCACATAAAGTGTGTTCTCAGAACTTAATAGAATTAAACTAGCAATTAATAACAGAAAGATATATAATATGTTCCCAAATATTTTGACAGTAAACAGTACCTGACTCAAAGAGGAACAGTCAAGGAAATTGAAACATTTTGAATTAAGTGAAAATTAATAATTAGTGAATAAAAATGTGTGGGATGCAGCTAAAGCCATACTAAAAGAGCTGCTGACTTGTGAAACGAAACCTGCATCACACTCATACCAAATCCAGAGAAAGGTATTTCAAGAAAAAATAATCTACAAAGCAATGTCCCTCATTAACACAGATGTTAAAGATCTTTAATAAAGCATTTTCAATATTATATATTGACTCCAGTTACATGTAAAAAGGAAAACATATTTTGTCAAATTATAATTTTCCTACAGCATGCTAGGAATTGAAAACTGCAAAATATTTCTTGAATAATTTAAATAATACTTAAATAATATACTGTATTGAAAGACACTATTTTTATAGTGTCTTCCAACAATTATTGTTCTGCAGATTCAATCCAGTACTGGTTACATTTTTTAAAAGTTTTTTTTTACTTTAAACAGGAATGAAATGGCTATTAAATAGAATTTTACATGAAAAGGCAAAGGCTTTGAATGGCCAGGGTAATTGAGATAAAAAAGTTTAAAGTTGGAAGATTTACTTATAATACTGTAGGCAAAAAGTACTATAAAAACATGGTAATGAAAAATTTTTAGCATTGTTGTATATTAGAAATACAGTTTAATAAAATATACTAGAGTCTAGAATTTTGCTTTCCAATGTAGTGCCCACCAGCCACTTTTGGTTATTTAAATTTATATTCAAACTTATCATCATTAAAATAAAGACTCATTTTTTTGTTTGCACTGGCCACATTTCAAGTACTCAATTGCCACATGTGGCTAGTAGCTACATTACTAGACAGCAAAGGTACACGTGAATTCCACTCTCAGAAAATTCTGCTGGACAGAGCTTATTTACTAATACATTGACACATGATTACTTAATTTTTGACAAAGTTAACAAAGAAATTTAATAGAGGAAATAAACATCTTTCTAAGAAATAAATGCTGCTCAAACAACTGGATGTCCACTTGGGGGAAAAATGAATCGACTCCTAACTCACACTGTAAAACAAAAAAATTGAGATAAATCCTAGCCATGAAAGTAAAAGCTAAAAACCTACCACAAAACTACAAAAAAAAAAGAAAAAAAAAACACATACACAAATACCAAACACACGAACACAAACATATATGTATATGTATTCCAGGTTCCAGATCTCTCTCTCTCACTCTCTCTCTCTCTCTCTCTCTATATATATATATTTATCCAAGATAAAAGTCCACTCTGTGTGTGTGTGTATACACATGCATATATATATTTTATATACATATGTGTGTATATATACATATATATATGCATACTTTTGCATACATATTTAGATCTGGTACCTGGTACACACACACATATATGAATGGAAATATATATATATATATATGTATATATGTATATACACTTTCCTAAAGTATATAGTATTCCATGTTCCAAGATAAAAGTCCACTGTATATGTGTGTGTGTATATACATATGTATACACACATACATGAATATACATATATTTTATACATATGTGTATATATACACACATTTATACACATACTTTTATATATATGCTTAGATCTGGTACCTGGAATACATACATATGTGTGTGTGTGTGTATGTGTGTGTGTATATATATGTGTGTGTGTATGTATATGTATGTACATACATATACATACACACACACATATATATACACACACACAGTGGACTTTTATCTTGGAACCTAAACTGTTTTATTGAACATGCTTTTAGGTTTCTATTTATCTAGGAACCTAAAAACTTGTGGAATTCAACAATTTTTTTTAGTTGAATAGAGAAGTCTATTTATTATAGGGTGGATATGTTTTATATTTTTTTTCCATGTGATAGTCATTAAAAGAATATTGCTTTCAAAATGTATAAACAAAAACAAATCTAATGATCTGCCCAGTTGTATCTATTATCAGGAATGATTAAAGAAAATTGGAGTCTACTTACTTAACTAGTTGCTTAGAATTCAAGGCCCATGTGATTATGAGGTAAGATTCTCTCTCTCTCTCTCTCTCTCTCTCTCTCTATATATATATAT
>NW_012118966.1:246126-248206 GCF_000951035.1 Colobus angolensis palliatus | reverse complement strand
TGCTGTGCAGAAACTCTTTAGTTTAATTAGATCCCATTTGTCAATTTTGGCTTTTGTTGTCATTGCTTTTGGTGTTTTAGTCATGAAGTCCTTGCTCATGCCTATGTCATGAATGGTATTGCCTAGGTTTTCTTCTAGGGTTTTTATGGTATTAGGTCTAACATTTAAGTCTTTAATCAATTTTGAATTGGTTTTTGTATAAGGTATAAAGAAGGGATCCAGTTTCAACTTTCTACATTTGGCTAGCCAGTTTTCCCAGCACCATTTATTAAATAGGGAATCCTTTCCCGATTTCTTGTTTTTGTCAGGTTTGTCAAAGATCAGATGGTTGTAGAGGTATAGTATTATTTCCGAGGGCTCTATTCTGTTCCATTGGTCTATGTCTCTGTTTTGGAATTCAACAATTTTTTAAAAAAAACAGTAAATATGGGCAACAGTCCTGAATGATCTTTCACAAGGGAGACAAATCACCAATATACACTTGAAAAAATGTTCAACTTATAATTTCAAGAGTACTTTCAATATAAACACACATGATGAGATGTCACTAGACATCTACTAGAATGGTTAATACAAGAATGACAATATTGAATGACATTATCATTTTAGGAAAAGGTTATCAATTTCTTATAAAATTGTATATACTGTTAACAAGCAGGTCTACTTGTATGTATTTTTCTAACTGCAGTGAAACATACCTCCACTAAATGACTTATGCAAAACTAATTGTAACAACTTAACTTTTAATACTGAATAGCTGGAAACAATCCTAAAGACTGTCAATGGAATAAACTGTGCACAATGCACGTTATATTCATTCAGTGGATTATTACTCAGTAATAAAATGGAACTAACTACTGATATACTTAAATAATGAATGTACCTCATAGATACTATCCTGAGTGAAGAAAAGCAAACATAAAAGAGTGTAGCTGTGTTATTCTATATATGTGAAGTTCTGGCACCGACAAAAATAATTTGTGATAAGAAATAAATAAAAAATATAGTGGTTACCTTTGGGGAGGTTTTACTGATTAGCGGCACCAGGACACTTTCTGAGTGCTATGAATACTCTTTATCTCAATAGGACTGTGGGCTACATGCATGTATGTATTTTTCAAATATCAGCAGTTTGTTTAAGAATTATACCTTTTCTTTATGTTATTTTTACCTAAACGAAAAAGATAAACAACTATTACATTCCAGTTAGTTACAATTTTTAAACCTCTAAAATAGGTTGGACATTCTAAGAATATGTTCTCAGTATTCTAGGTCTGATAGTGGCACCGAGGTTTATAACTTTTTGAGAGGGGAGTTATAAACATAGAAATAAGTTAGAATAGAATATACCCCAAATTATTATATTGATATCAGCATGAACTCAAGATACTTAACATGGATGATAGAGGGATGCTAGATGCTAGAGATAGACAGAAGTATATAAATTGGATATTTTATATTGGATGGGTGTTCCTACACTTTTAGGAAGAAGATTCTGTATAGGGGTTGTGGGTATATTACTCGAAGGCATTCTCTGATGTTGCTACCTCAAAATTTTAAAACATGGTTTGTCTGAAATAGCAGCCTTCATAGTTTTGTAATCTACTTTGTCTGGAATCCTTGCTGACAAATAATTGAAATTTTACCTACACTGAATCTACCCTATTGAATTTGTTTATATGTCACATTTTTCTTTAAAGCATCTCTGTCCTATTGAGCCATTAGTGGGTCCTCGTTTTATTTGTCCCACCTCCTGCTTCCCATCTCTCTCTCCCTCTCTTTCTCCCTCTTCTCCCTCTCTAATTTCATTGTTAAACTGTATAGCTTACCGGAGATTCTCTTGGTGTGAGTATTGGCAGTTGATTTCTCTCACCCTGGGCTTTTAGGATTATCCAAACATTTCTTTATTTTCCCTCCACCACCTTTGCACACCTATTAATCTTGTATGGATCCTGATTTTTAACGTGTTTTTGTCTCAAGCACTCTTTTTTTTTTTTTGAGACGGAGTCTCGCTCTGCTGCCCAGGCTGGAGTGCAGTGGCCGGATCTCAGCTCACTGCAAGCTCCGCCTCCTGGGTTTA